>NC_088406.1:22435171-22527671 GCF_034236695.1 Oncorhynchus nerka | reverse complement strand
GCAGGATCTGAAGTAGGGAGCAGGGTGAGGTAGGGAGCAGGGAGGAGTATCTCAGGTAGAGAGCAGGGAGCAGGTTCAGAGGTAGAGAGCAGGATCTGAGGTATGGAACAGGATCTGGAATAAAGGAGCAGGATCTGAGGTAGGGAGCAGGATCTGAAGTAGGGGCAGGGAGGAGGTAGGGAGCAGGGAGGATGATCTGAGGAAGAGAGTAGGGAGCAGGTTCTGAAGTAGGGAGCAGGATCTGAGGTAGAGAGCAGGCTCTGAGATAGAGAGCAGGCTCTGAAGTATAGAGCAGGATCTGAGGTAGAGAGCAGGATCTGAGATAGAGAGCAGGATCTGAAGTAGGGAACAGGATCTGAGGTAGAGAGCAGGATCTGAAGTAGGGAGCAGAATCTGAAGTAGGGAGCAGAATCTGAGGTATGGAGCAGGGTCTGAGGTAGGGAGCAGGATCTGAGGTAGGTAGCAGGATCTGAGGTAGGTATTAGGATCTGAGGTAGGGAGCAGGGTCTGAAGTAGTGGCATGTTGCAGGGTCTGAGGTAGGGAGCAAGGAGGAGTATCTCAGGTTGAGAGCAGGGAGCAGGTTCAGAGGTAGAGAGCAGGATCTGAGGTATGGAACAGGATCTGGAGTAAAGGAGCAGGACCTGAGATAGAGAGCAGGATCTGAAGTAGGGAACAGGATCTGAGGTAGAGAGCAGGATCTGAAGTAGGGAGCAGAATCTGAAGTAGGGAGCAGGGTCTGAGGTAGGGGGCAGAGTCAGAGGTATGGAGCAGGATTTGAAGTAGGAGCAGGGAGGAGGTAGGGAGCAGGGAGGATAATCTGAGGAAGAGAGCAGGGAGCAGGTTCTGAGCTAGAGAGGAGGATCTGAGGTCGGGAGCAGAATCTGAGATATGGAGCAGGGTCTGAGGTAGGGAACAGGATCTGAGGTAGGGAACAGGATCTGAGGTAGGGAACAGGATCTGAGGTAGGGAGCAGGATCTGAGGTAGATATTAGGATCTGAGGTAGGTATTATGATCTGAGGTATGGAGCAGGATCTGAAGTAGTGGCAGGGAGCAGGGAGGAGGTAGGGAGCAGGGAGGATGATCTGAGGTAGAGAGCAGCGAGCAGGTTCTGAGGTAGAGAGCAGGATCTGAGGTATGGAACAGGATCTGGAATAAAGGAGCAGGCTCTCAGGTAGGTAGCAGGATCTGAAGTAGGGAGCAGGATCTCAAGTAGGGAGCAGGTTCTGAGGTAGGGAGTAGGATCTGAGGTCGGGAGCAGGATCTGAGGTTGGGAGCAGAATCTGAGGTATGGAGCAGGGTCTGAGGTAGGGAACAGGATCTGAGGTAGGGAACAGGATCTGAGGTAGGGAACATGATCTGAGGTAGAGAGCTGGATCTGAAGTAGGGAGCAGATTCTGAGGGAGGTAACAGGCTCTGAGGGGGGTAGCAGGATCTGAGGTAGGGAACAGGATCTGGAATAAAGGAGCAGGATCTGAGGTAAGGAGCAGGGTCTGAGGTAGGGAGCAGGATCTGAGGTAGGTAGCAGGATCTGAGGTAGGTATTTGGATCTGAGGTAGGGAGCAGGGTCTGAAGTAGTGGCATGTTGCAGGGTCTGAGGTAGGGAGCAGGGAGGAATATCTCAGGTAGAGAGCAGGGAGCAGGGAGGAGGTAGAGAGCAGGATCTGAGGTATGGAACAGGATCTGGAATAAAGGAGCAGTAACTGAGGTAGGGAGCAGGATCTGAAGTAGGGGCAGGGAGGAGGTAGGAGGTAGGGAGCAGGGAGGATGATCTGAGGAAGAGAGCAGGGAGCAGGTTCTGAGGTAGAGAGCAGGATCTGAGGTATGGAACAGGATCTGGAATAAAGGAGCAGGATCTGAGGTAGGTAGCAGGATCTGAAGTAGGGAGCA
The DNA here is from genome assembly GCF_034236695.1 of Oncorhynchus nerka. NCBI lineage: Eukaryota > Metazoa > Chordata > Actinopteri > Salmoniformes > Salmonidae > Oncorhynchus > Oncorhynchus nerka. The sequence continues at coordinate 22,525,782 of NC_088406.1, read as the reverse complement.
GGTTCTGAGGTAGAGAGCAGGATCTGAAGTAGGGAGCAGAATCTGAAGTAGGGAGCAGGGTCTGAGGTAGGGAGCAGGATCTGAAGTAGGGAGCAGAATCTGAAGTAGGGAGCAGGGTCTGAGGTAGGGAGCAGGGTCTGCGGTAGGGAGCAGGGTCTGAGGTAGGAAGCAGGATCTGAGGTAGGGAGCAGGATCTGAGGTAGGGAGCAGGATCTGAGGTGGAAAGCAGGATCTGAGGTCGGGAGCAAGATCTGAGCTCGGGAGCAGAATCTGAGGTATGGAGCAGGGTCTGAGGTAGGGAGCAGGATCTTAGGTAGGTAGCAGGATCTGAGGTAGGTATTAGGATCTGAGGTAGGGAGCAGGGTCTGAAGTAGTGGCATGTTGCAGGGTCTGAAGTAGGGAGCAGGGTCTGAGGTAGGTATTTGGATCTGAGGTAGGGAGCAGGGAGGAGTATCTCAGGTAGAGAGCAGGGAGCAGGTTCAGAGGTAGAGAGCAGGATCTGAGGTTGGAACAGGATCTGGAATAAAGGAGCAGGAACTGAGATAGGGAGCAGGATCTGAAGTAGGGGCAGGGAGGAGGTAGGGAGCAGGCAGGATGATCTGAGGAAGAGAGCAGGGAGCAGGTTCTGAGGTAGAGAGCAGGATCTGAGGTATGGAACATGATCTGGAATAAAGGAGCAGGATCTGAGGTAGGTAGCAGGATCTGAAGTAGGGAGCAGAATCTGAAGTAGGGAGCAGGGTCTGAGGTTGGGAACAGGGTCTGAGGTAGGGAGCAGGATCTGAGGTAGGGAGCAGGATCTGAGGTAGGAATTAGGATCTGAGGTAGGGAGCAGGGTCTGAAGTAGTGGCATGTTGCAGGGTCTGAGGTAGGGAGCAGGGAGGAGTATCTCAGGTAGAGAGCAGGGAGCAGGTTCAGAGGTAGAGAGCAGGATCTGAGGTATGGAACAGGATCTGGAATAAAGGAGCAGTAACTGAGGTAGGGAGCAGGATCTGAAGTAGGGGCAGGGAGGAGGTAGGAGGTATGGAGCAGGGAGGGTGATCTGAGGAAGAGAGCAGGGAGCAGGTTCTGAGGTAGAGAGCAGGATCTGAGGTATGGAACATGATCTGGAATAAAGGAGCAGGATCTCAGGTAGGTAGCAGGATCTGAAGTAGGGAGCAGGGTCTGAAGTAGGGAGCAGGTTCTGAGGTAGGGAGTAGGATCTGAGGTCGGGAGCAGGATCTGAGGTCGGGAGCAGAATCTGAGGTATGGAGCAGGGTCTGAGGTAGGGAACAGGATCTGAGGTAGGGAACAGGATCTGAGGTAGGGAACAGGATCTGAGGTAGGGAAGAGGATCTGAGGTAGGGAACATGATCTGAGGTAGAGAGCAGGGTCTGAAGTAGTGGCATGTTGCAGGGTCTGAGGTAGGGAGCAGGATCTGGAATAAAGGAGCAGGAACTGAAGTAGGGAGCAGGATCTGAAGTAGGGGCAGGGAGCAGGGAGGAGGTAGGGAGCAGGGAGGATGATCTGAGGAAGGGAGCAGGGAGCAGGTTCTGAGCTAGAGAGCAGGATCTGAGGTATGGAACAGGATCTGGAATAAAGGAGCAGGATCTGAGGCAGGGAGCAGAATCTGAGATATGGAGCAGGGTCTGAGGTTGGGAACAGGATCTGAGGTAGGGAACAGGATCTGAGGTAGGGAACACGATCTGAGGTAGGGAAGAGGATCTGAGGTAGGGAACAGGATCTGAGGTAGATATTAGGATCTGAGGTAGGTATTAGGATCTGATGTAGGGAGCAGGATCTTAAGTAGTGGCAGGGAGCAGGGAGGAGGTAGGGAGCAGGGAGGATGATCTGAGGTAGAGAGCAGCGAGCAGGTTCTGAGGTAGAGAGCAGGATCTGAGGTATGGAACAGGATCTGGAATAAAGGAGCAGGATCTCAGGTAGGTAGCAGCATCTGAAGTAGGGAGCAGGTTCTGAGGTAGGGAGTAGGATCTGAGGTCGGGAGCAGGATCTGAGGTCGGGAGCAGAACCTGAGGCATGGAGCAGGGTCTGAGGTAGGGAACAGGATCTGAGGTAGGGAACAGGATCTGAGGTAGGGAAGAGGATCTGAGGTAGGGAACATGATCTGAGGTAGAGAGCAGGATCTGAGGTAGGGAGCAGGGTCTGAAGTAGTGGCATGTTGCAGGGTCTGAGGTAGGGAGCAGGATCTGGAATAAAGGAGCAGGATCTGAGGTAGGGAGCAGGGTCTGAGGTAGGTATTTGGATCTGAGGTAGGGAGCAGGGAGGAGTATCTCAGGTAGAGAGCAGGGAGCAGCTTCAGAGGTAGAGAGCAGGATCTGAGGTATGGAACAGGATCTGGAATAAAGGAGCAGTAACTGAGGTAGGGAGCAGGATCTGAAGTAGGGGCAGGGAGGAGGTAGGAGGTATGGAGCAGGGAGGATGATCTGAGGAAGAGAGCAGGGAGCAGGTTCTGAGGTAGAGAGCAGGATCTGAGGTATGGAACATGATCTGGAATAAAGGAGCAGGATCTCAGGTAGGTAGCAGGATCTGAAGTAGGGAGCAGGATCTGAAGTAGGGAGCAGGTTCTGAGGTAGGGAGTAGGATCTGAGGTCGGGAGCAGGATCTGAGGTCGGGAGCAGGATCTGAGGTATGGAGCAGGGTCTGAGGTAGGGAACAGGATCTGAGGTAGGGAACAGGATCTGAGGTAGGGAACATGATCTGAGGTAGAGAGCAGGGTCTGAAGTAGTGGCATGTTGCAGGGTCTGAGGTAGGGAGCAGGATCTGGAATAAAGGAGCAGGATCTGAGGTAGGGAGCAGGGTCTGAGGTAGGTATTTGGATCTGAGGTAGGGAGCAGGGAGGAGTATCTCAGGTAGAGAGCAGGGAGCAGGTTCAGAGGTAGAGAGCAGGATCTGAGGTATGGAACAGGATATGGAATAAAGGAGCAGTAACTGAGGTAGGGAGCAGGATCTGAAGTAGGGGCAGGGAGGAGGTAGGAGGTAGGGAGCAGGGAGGATGATCCGAGGAAGAGAGCAGGGAGCAGGTTCTGAGGTAGAAAGCAGGATCTGAGGTATGGAACAGGATCTGGAATAAAGGAGCAGGATCTGAGGTAGGTAGCAGGATCTGAAGTAGGGAGCAGAATCTGAAGTAGGGAGCAGGGTCTGAGGTAGGGAGCAGGATCTGAGGTAGGTAGCAGGATCTGAGGTAGGGAGCAGGATCTGAAGTAGGGGCAGGGAGCAGGGAGGAGGTAGGAGGTAGGGAGCAGGGAGGATGATCTGAGGAAGAGAGCAGGGAGCAGGTTCTGAGGTAGAGAGCAGGATCTGAGGTATGGAACAGGATTTGGAATAAGTAGAAGGATCTGAGGTAGGTAGAAGGCTCTGAGGTAGGGAACAGGATCTGAGGGAGGCATTAGGGTCTGAGGTAGGGAGCAGGATCTGAAGTTGGGGCAGGGAGCAGGGTCTGTGGTAGGGAGCAGGCTAGAGAGCAGGATCTGAGGTATGGAACAGGATCTGGAATAAAGGAGCAGGAACTGAGGTAGGGAGCAGGGTCTGAAGTAGGGGCAGGGAGCAGGGAGGAGGTAGGGAGCAGGGAGGATGATCTGAGGAAGAGAGCAGTGAGCAGGTTCTGAGCTAGAGAGCAGGATCTGAGGTATGGAACATGATCTGGAATAAAGGAGCAGGATCTGAGGTAGGTAGCAGGATCTGAAGTAGGGGGCAGGATCTGAAGTAGGGAGCAGATTCTGAGATATGAGCAGGGTCTGAGGTAGGGAACAGGATCTGAGGTAGGGAAGAGGATCTGAGGTAGGGAACAGGATCTGAGGTAGGGAGCAGGATCTGAGGTAGATATTAGGATCTGAGGTAGGTATTAGTATCTGAGGTAGGGAGCAGGATCTGAAGTAGTGGCAGGGAGCAGGGAGGAGGTAGGGAGCAGGGGGGATGATCTGAGGTAGAGAGCAGCGAGCAGGTTCTGAGGTAGAGAGCAGGATCTGAGGTATGGAACAGGATCTGGAATAAAGGAGCAGGATCTCAGGTAGGTAGCAGGATCTGAAGTAGGGAGCAGGATCTGAAGTAGGGAGCAGGTTCTGAGGTAGGGAGTAGGATCTGAGGTCGGGAGCAGGATCTGAGGTCGGGAGCAGGATCTGAGGTCGGGAGCAGAATCTGAGGTATGGAGCAGGGTCTGAGGTAGGGAACAGGATCTGAGGTAGGGAACAGGATCTGAGGTACGGAAGAGGATCTGAGGTAGAGAGCAGGATCTGAGGTAGGGAGCAGGGTCTGAAGTAGTGGCATGTTGCAGGGTCTGAGGTAGGGAGCAGGATCTGGAATAAAGGAGCAGGATCTGAGGTAGGGAGCAAGGTCTGAGGTAGGTATTTGGATCTGAGGTAGGGAGCAGGGAGGAGTATCTCAGGTAGAGAGCAGGGAGCAGGTTCAGAGGTAGAGAGCAGGATCTGAGGTATGGAACAGGATCTGGAATAAAGGAGCAGTAACTGAGGTAGGGAGCAGGATCTGAAGTAGGGGCAGGGAGGAGGTAGGAGGTAGGGAGCAGGGAGGATGATCTGAGGAAGAGAGCAGGGAGCAGGTTCTGAGGTAGAAAGCAGGATCTGAGGTATGGAACATGATCTGGAATAAAGGAGCAGGATCTGAGGTAGGTAGCAGGATCTGAAGTAGGGAGCAGAATCTGAAGTAGGGAGCAGGGTCTGAGGTAGGGAGCAGGATCTGAGGTAGGTAGCAGGATCTGAGGTAGGGAGCAGGATCTGAAGTAGGGGCAGGGAGCAGGGAGGAGGTAGGGAGCAGGGAGGATGATCTGAGGAAGAGAGCAGGGAGCAGGTTCTGAGGTAGAGAGCAGGATCTGAGGTATGGAACAGGATCTGGAATAAGTAGAAGGATCTGAGGTAGGGAGCAGAATCTGAAGTAGGGAGCAGGGTCTGAGGTAGGGAGCAGGTTCTGAGGTAGGGAGCAGGATCTGAGGTAGGTAGCAGGATCTGAGGTAGGGAGCAGGATCTGAAGTAGGGGCAGGGAGCAGGGAGGAGGTAGGAGGTAGGGAGCAGGGAGGATGATCTGAGGAAGAGAGCAGGGAGCAGGTTCTGAGGTAGAGAGCAGGATCTGAGGTATGGAACAGGATTTGGAATAAGTAGAAGGATCTGAGGTAGGTAGAAGGCTCTGAGGTAGGGAGCAGGATCTGAGGGAGGCATTAGGATCTGAGGTAGGGAGCAGGATCTGAAGTTGGGGCAGGGAGCAGGGTCTATGGTAGGGAGCAGGGAGCAGGCTCTGTGGTAGGGAGCAGATAGCAGGCTCTGTGGTAGGGAGCAGGATCTGAGGTAGGGAGCAGGATCTGAGGTAGGAAGCAGGATCTGAGGGAGGGAGCAGGTCTGAAAGTAGGGATCAGGATCTGAGGTAGGGAGCAGGATCTGAGGTAGAGAGCAGGGAGCACGATCTGAGTTAAGGACCAGGGTCTGAGGTAGGGAGCAGGGTCTGAGGTAGGGAGCAGGATCTGAGGTAGGGAGCAGGATCTGAGGTAGGGAGCAGGATCTGAGGTAGGAGCAGGATCTGAGGTAGGAGCAGGATCTGAAGTAGGAGTGGAGGGAGGTACCTGGAAACAGAGACCAGGGACTCGGGTGGTCTGGTCTGTGTTTGAGCCTCCCGCTTCTGGGGGCAGGTGGTGAACCAGTATACACACACACACACACCAGGGCCACATGGTTCTCATTTCGCTGCAGAGAGGGTTCAGTTCATCTCCTGATGTGGGGACTAGGGAGAGAAGAACAGATGTGGGGACTAGGGAGAGAAGAACAGATGTGGGGACTAGGGAGAGAAGAACAGATGTGGGGACTAGGGAGAGAAGAACAGATGTGGGGACTAGGGAGAGAAGAACAGACTCAGAACAAACACATGTTTTAACACGCTGAGCCTTTCTATTCTACACACATCTGTCCCCTGTTCTCTCTTCTTATGGCTTCTGTGCTGAGCCTTTCTATTCTACACACATCTGTCCCCTGTTCTCTCTTCTTATGGCCTCTGTGCTGAGCCTTTCTATTCTACACACATCTGTCCCCTGTTCTCTCTTCTTATGGCCTCTGTGCTGAGCCTTTCTATTCTACACACATCTGTCCCCTGTTCTCTCTTCTTATGGCCTCTGTGCTGAGCCTTTCTATTCTACACACATCTGTCCCCTGTTCTCTCTTCTTATGGCCTCTGTGCTGAGCCTTTCTATTCTACACACATCTGTCCCCTGTTCTCTCTTCTTATGGCTTCTGTGCTGAGCCTTTCTATTCTACACACATCTGTCCCCTGTTCTCTCTTCTTATGGCCTCTGTGCTGAGCCTTTCTATTCTACACACATCTGTCCCCTGTTCTCTCTTCTTATGGCCTCTGTGCTGAGCCTTTCTATTCTACACACATCTGTCCCCTGTTCTCTCTTCTTATGGCCTCTGTGCTGAGCATTTCTATTCTACACACATCTGTCCCCTGTTCTCTCTTCTTATGGCTTCTGTGCTAGCAGAGTTAGATGGGTTCTCACTCTTGTCTTATGCAACTATCTCTGCTTCGCTGCAATACACCCTTCTAGTCTCCTATCAGCTCCTCTCTCTCTCTCTCTCTCTCTCTCTCTCTCTCTCTCTCCCTCTCTCTCTCTCTCTCTCTCTCTCTCTCTCTCTCTCTCAGAAACCCTGGACTCTGCGAGGTATCTCTCAGCCATCTCTCAGTCTAGCTTTAGAGGAATATCAGTAGCACTGTGCTGAATGAAAAAGCATACGTGAATATGCATGGACATAGCTATAGAACTAGCTACATGTTAATCTTCCATTAGCCAATATTGGTTTGGATGTGCTATATTATGAATATTTCTGAGCATGTTCATAGATATGTGTGAAAATGAATATGTATGAATGGAAATGTGTGTAAATAGATGGGTTGGAGTAATACTACATTGAACTGGCTCTCTGGTTTTTCAAACACCACATGGCCAGAGACAGGTAGGCCTAGTGACTAGTATATCCTTTCCTCACCTGCCTCAGGGTCAAATGTGAGTGAGTGTGGCGGGCGAGTGGTAGCCTACTGATCCCCTGCTCTTACTGCAGGTGAAAAGCACTGAAGTATAACAGCAGGTGTCCTTGGATCACAAGTATCATATTTCTTCCCTTTCCCTTCACACACAAGTAAGTACCGCTGAGAGAGAGAGAGAGAGAGAGAGAGAGAGAGAGAGAGAGAGAGATACTGTTTCAGGCACAACAGGTTATTTCCTCTACTCCTAATGCTGTAGTCCATGGTCAATGCTCTTCTATATTGGGTTACTTCTTGGTTTGTGGTTCGCTCCTTTCTTCCAGATCAAGTGTCTCATTCCAGGCTCTTCCAGTGATTGATAGGGTTAGTAGCTGAGTGTGGAACCAGGTAATAGGGTTACATGTAGGTAATGGGAGAGGGTTGTCAGTGTTAAAACAACATATTTATCCCTCTTTCCCTCCCTCTCTCCCTCCTTTACTCTCTCCCCTCTGGCAGTGTGAGGCCTGGGCTGCCTGATATGCTAAGTGCCCTCCTCAAGGACCCAGAGTGAGTGAACAGTGCATGTCCACACAGCTCCCTGAACAGGACACTGGCACTCAGGTTTCAACATGGAACAGCTGGGGGGGAGGAGAGAGGGAACGAGGGAAAAAGTGAGGGAGAGTATGAGAATGAAAAAGAAAAGTAGAGGGTGAGAGTGAAAGACTGTGAGATTAGGCATGTTACAGAAGATGTGTTTGTGTACACAGTGCACATGTGGGCGTAAGAACTGTGTGTGTGTGTGTGTGTGTGTGTGTGTGTGTGTGTGTGTGTGTGTGTGTGTGTGTGTGTGTGTGTGTGTGTGTGTGTGTGTGTGTGTGTGTGTGTGTGTGTGTGTGTGTGTAATAATGACAATTACAACAATACTGAATGAACACTTATTTTAACTTAATATAATACATCAATAAAATCAATTTAGCCTCAAATAAATCATTAAACATGTTCAATTTGGTTTAAATAATGCAAAAACAAAGTGTTGGAGAAGAAAGTAAAAGTGCAATATGTGCCATGTAAAAAAGCTAACGTTTAAGTTCCTTGCTCAGAACATGAGAACATATGAAAGCTGGTTGTTCCTTTTAACATGAGTCTTCAATATTCCCAGGTAAGAAGATTTAGGTTGTAGTTATTATAGGAATTATAGGACTATTTCTCTCTAAACGATTTGTATTTGATATACCTTTGACTATTGTATGTTCTTATAGGCACTTTAGTATTGCCAGTGTCTCAGTATAGCTTCCATCCCTCTCCTCACCGCTACCTGGGCTCGAACCAGGAACACATCGACAACAGCCACCCTCGAAGCAGCGTTACCCATGCAGAGCAAGGGGAACAACTACTTCAAGTCTCAGAGCGAGTGACGTTTGAAACGCTACTAGTGCGCACCCCGCTAACTAGCTAGCCATTTCACATCGGTTACACCAGCCTAATCTCGGGAGTTGATAGGCTTGAAGTCATAAACAGCTCAATGCTTGAAGCACCTCGAAGAGCTGCTGGCAAAGCGCACGAAAGTGCTGTTTGAATGAATGCTTACGAGCCTGCTGGTGCCTACCATCGCTCAGTCAGACTGCTCTACCAAATCATAGACCTAATTATAACATAATAACACACATAAATACGAGCCTTTGATCATTAAGATGGTCGAATCCGGAAACTATCATTTGGAAAACAAAACGTTTATTATTTCAGTGAAATACGGAACCGTTCCGTATTTTATCTAACGGATTGCATCCCTAAGTCTAAGTATTGCTGTTACATTGTACAACCTTCAATGTTATGTCATAATTATGTACAATTCTGGCAAATTAACTACGGCCTTTGTTAGGAATAAATGGACTTCACACAGTTCGCAATGAGCCAGGCGGCCCAAACTGCTGCATACAGTATACCCTGACTCTGTTGCACGGAAAGCAAGAGAAATGACAGAATTTCCCTAGTTAGAAGAAATTCATGTTAGCGGGCAATATTAACAAGATATGCAGGTTTAAAAATATATACTTGTGTATTGATTTTAAAGAAAAGCATTGATGTTTAGGGTTAGGTACATTGGTGCAACGACAGTGCTTTTTTTCCGCAAATGCGCTTGTTAAATCATCACCCGTTTCTCGAAGTAGGCTGTGATTCAATGAGAACTTAACAGGCACCGCATCGATTATATGCAACGCAAGACACGCTAGATAAACTAGTAATATCATCAACCATGTGTAGTTAACTAGTGATTATGTTAAGATAGTTTTTTATAAGATAAGTTTAATGCTAGCTAGCAACTTACCTTGGCTTCTTGCTGCCCTCACATAACAGGTAGTCAGCCTGCCGCGCAGGCTCCTCGTGGAGTGCAATGTAAGGCAGGTGGTTAGAGCGTTGGACTAGTAACCGGAAGGTTTCAAAAACGAATCCCAGAGATGACAAGGTAAAAATCTGTCATTCTGCCCCTGAACAAGGCAGTTAACCCACCGTTCCTAGGCCGTCATTGAAAATAAGAATGTGTTCTTAACTGACTTGCCTAGTTAAATAAAGGTGTAAAAAATAAAATAATAATAATAATCGGCAAATCGGTGTCCAAAAATACCGATTACCGATTGTTATGAATATTTGAAATTAGCCCTAATTAATCGGCCATTCCGATTAATCGGTTGACCTCTAGTGTGTGTGTGTGTGTGTGTGTGTGTGTGTGTGTGTGTGAGAGTGTAAAACTAGAGAGATGAACAGGACAAGAAAGGGGGAAGAGAGGTACCGTAGAAAGGTATGTGAAGAGGAGAGGTAGATTTCATACTAGACTCACCCACCATCCCCCAAGCCCACGTAGTGTCCCAGCATGCTATCCCACTGGGCCTGTATGACAACACATGAAATATGGACATAATTACCAATGGCTAATTTCCCAATTAAACCAAGCCCCTGCTGCCTCCCTCCCTCCCTCCCTCCCTCTCCTCCTTAATTGAAATCCCATCTTCCAGCGAACATAAGTGACCTGCTTCCCGTGCGGAGCACCTCTTTTCCCAGAATGTGAAAAGCATGAGCGTTCCAGGACCAACCCAAACCGGAATGGCTTCCTGAATGTTTGGAATTCTTAATGGCAGCTAATATGTTTGCCCCGGAGTATATATTAGCATTCCTAATGCTACTGTGTGTGTGTGTGTGTGTGTGTGTGTGTGTGTGTGTGTGTGTGTGTGTGTGTGTGTGTGCGTGTGTGTGTGTGTGTGTGTGTGTGTGTGCATGCGTGCTTGGCGCTCCTCTAATGGGTCAGATGTTGGTCGTCCATATGTTTTCTGCCATCTATCCTTCTGACAAGGGCGAGACGCTTATCCTATTAAAACTACTCCACACACACACAGATAAAACATAGGTCTCACACACACACACACACACACACACACACACACACACACACACACACACATGGTCGTCATGAATGTTTGTAAATTGTGTTTTCTGGCCTAAAGCTTAGTGGCAGGACAGGATGTTAAAGCAATGGAACATTCTTCTCCTTTGTGCCGGTAGGTTAGGGAGGCCTTGGATACCTGTATACATTTCACAAGCCTGCCGTGTGTGTATTCCTGTGTGTGGCTTAGCTTGTTTGTGGGTACGTGTGAGGTCTTACCTATTAAAGATGCCTTGTAAATATAATGGTGTCTACTAGTGTGCATGTATGGCAGTGTGTGTACAAGGATTGGTTTGAAGGCTCTGTGTGCACGTTTGTGTAGATAGTAGGCCCATAGACCTAAGGTTTTTTCGGGGTGTGTTTTTTTATTGCCTTGCTTGGAGACAAAATGGAGTTTGTATTGATATACACTACATGGCCAAAGGTATGTGGACTAGAAGTTTTCATAACAATCGGTAATCTGCATTTTTGGACTACGATCATGGCCGATTACATTGCACTCCACGAGTAGACTGCCTGGCAGGCTGACTACCTGTTATGCGAGTGCAGCAAGAAGCCAAGGTAAGATGCTAGCTAGCATTAAACATATCTTAAAAAAACAATCAATCTTAACATAATCACTAGTCAACTACACATGGTTGATGATATTACTAGTTAACTACACATGGTTGATGATATCACTAGTTTAACTACACATGGTTGATGATATTACTAGTTTATCTAGCTTGTCCTGCGTTGCATATAATCGATGCAGTGCCTGTTAATTTATCATTGAATCACAGCCTACTTCGCCAAACGGGTGATTTAACAAGCGCATTCGTGAAAAAGCACTGTCGTTACACTAATGTGTACCTAACCATAAGCATCAACGCCTTTCTCATGTGACCACTTGACGCAATGTTATTGTTCTGGCTCATTTTTCTAAATAAAAGCCTGAAACTATGTCTGAAGACTGTTGACACCTTGAGGAAGCGATAGGAAAAGGAATCTGGTTCATATCCCTTTAAATCGAGCAAAGGGAGGCTATGGAACATGGAGTTTTCAAAATAGAAGCCACTTTCTGTTTTGATTTTCCTCAGGGTTTCGCCTGCAATATCAGTTCTGTTATACTCACAGACAATATTTTGACAGTTTTGGAAACTTTAGAGTCTTTTCTATCCAATACTACTAATAATATGCATATATTAGTAACTGAGACTGCGGAGCTGGCTGTGTACAATGGGCACCTTTTCATCCAAGCTACTCAATACTGCCCCTGCAGCCATAAAAGTTAAATAGGGAAATTGTGTCACTTCTCTTGCGTTCTGTGCAACAGAGTCAGGGTATATGCAGCAGTTTGGGCCGCCTGGCTCATCGCGAACTGTGTGAAGACCATTTCCTCCTAACACAGACTGCCAACTTCGCCAAACGGAGAATGATTTAACAAAAGCGCATTTGCGGAAAAAAGCACAATCGTTGCACGAATGTACCTAACCATAAACATCAATGCCTTTCTTAAAATCAATACACGGAAGTATATTTTTTTAAACCTGCATATTTAGTTAAAAGAAATTCATGTTAGCAGGTAATATTAAACTAGGGAAATTGTGTCTCTTCTCCCGCGTTCATTGCAGGCAGAGTCAGGGTATATGCAACAGTTTGGGCCGCCTGGCTCGTTGCGAACTAATTTGCCAGAATTTTACGTAATTATGACATAACATTGAAGGTTGTGCAATGTAACAGCAATATTTAGATTTAGGGTTGCCACCGTAACGGTTCCGTATTTCACTGAAATAATAAACATTTTGTTTTCCAAATGATAGTTTCCGGATTTGACCATATTAATATTAATTATAATTAAGTCTATGATTTGATATAGCAGTCTGACTGAGCGGTGGTAGGCACCGGCAGGCTCGTAAGCATTCATTCAAACAGCACTTTCGTGCGTTTTGCCAGCAGCTCTTCGCTGCGCTTCAAGCATTGAACTGTTTATGACTTCAAGCCTATCAACTCCCGAGATTAGGTTGGCAATACTAAAGTACCTTTTAGAACATCCAATAGTCAAAGGTATGTCCTATAATTCCTATAATAACTGCAACCTAAAACTTTTTACCTGGGAATATTGAAGACTCATGTTAAAAGGAACCATCAGCTTTCATATGTTCTCATGTTCTGAGAAAGGAACTTAAACGTTAGCTTTTTACATGGCACATATTGCACTTTTACTTTCTTCTCCAACACTTTGTTTTTGCATTATTTAAACCAAATTGAACATGTTTCATTATTTACTTGAGACTAAATTGATTTTGTTGATGTATTATATTAAGTTAAAATAAAAGTGTTCATTGTTCATTCAGCATTGTTTGAATTGTCATTAGTACAAATATATATATAAAAATCGGCTGATTAATTTTTTTCAATCAGCCGATTAATCAGTCGAACTCTAATGTGGACCCCTTCAAATGAGTCGATTCGGCTATTTAAGCCACACCCATTGCTGACAAGTGTATAAAATCGAGCACACAGCCATGTAATCTCTATAGACAAACATTGGCAGTAGAATGGCCCATACTGAGGAGCTCAGTGACTTTCATCCTGGCACCGTCATAGGATGCCGCCGTTCCAACAAGTCAGATCGTGAAATTTCTGCCCTGCTAGAGATGCCACAGGCAACTGTAAGTGATGTTATTGTGAAGTGAAAATGTCTGGGAGCAACAATAGCTCAGCCTCGAAGTGGTAGGCCACACAAGCTCACAGAACGGAACCGCTGAGTGCTGAAGTGCGCAACGCATAAAGTCGTCTGTCCTCAGTTGCAACACTCCCTACTGAGTTCCAAACTGCCTCTGGAAGAAATGTCAGCACAAGAACTGTTCGTCTGGAGCTTCATGAAATGAGTTTCAATGGCCGAGCAGCCACAACAAGCCTAAGATCACCATGCGCAATGCCAAGCGTCGGCTGGAGTGGGGTGACACTCGCCTCCATTGGACTCTGGAGCAGTGGAATTGTGTTCTGTAGAGGGATGAATCATGCTTTACCATCTGGCAGTCCGACTGACAAATCTGGGTTTGGCGGATGCCAGGAGAACGCTAGCTGCCCGAATGCATAGTGCCAACCGTAAAGTTTGGTGGAGGAGGAATAATGGTCTATAGGGCTATTTTTCATGGTTTGGGCTAGGCCCCTTAGTTCCAGTGAAGGGAAATCTTAACGCTACAGCATACAACGACATTCTAGATCATTATGTGCTTCTAACTTTGTGGAAACAGTTTGGTGAAGGCCCTTTCCTGTTTCAGCATGACAATGCCCCCGCACAATACAGAATGGTTTATCGAGATTGGTGTTGAAGAACTTGACGGGCCTTCAAAGAGCCCAAACCTTTGATGAATTGGAACACAGACTGTGAGCCAGGCCTAATCAGTGCCCAACCTCACTAATGCTCTTGTGGCTGAATGGAAGCAAGTCCCCGCAGCAATGTTCCAACATTTAGCAGCAAAGGGGAACCAACTCCATATTAATTCCCATGATTTTGGATTGAGAGGTTCGATGAGCAGGTGTCCACATACAGTGCATTTGGAAAGTATTCAGACCCCTTCCCTTTCTCCACATTTTGTTACGTTACAGACATATTCTAAAATTGATGAAATTATTTTTTCTCTCATCAACCTACACACAATACTTAATAATGACAAAGCAAAATAGATTTTTTGAATCTTTTGCTAATTAAAATAAATGCGAAATTCCTTCTTTACGTAAGTATTCAGACCCTTTGCTTTGAGACTCGAAATTGAGCTCAGGGGCATCTTGTTTCCATTGATCATGTAACGAACGTCATTGGTGGAATTAGACCAAGATGCAGCTTGGGGTAGGTTAATCATATTCTTTAATGATAACCAGAAAAACAAGAAAGAGAGAACCAACGAAATGTACAGCCTTGTAGGGCTCAACAGCAAAAATACAAGGACAAGATCCCACAACATAGGTGTGGAAAAAGGCTACCTAAGTATGATTCCCAATCAGAAACAACGATAGACAGCTGCCTCTGATTGGGAACCACACTCAGCCAAACACAAAGAAATACAAAACATAGAATGCCCAACCAAATCACACCCTGACCAAACCAAATAGAGACATAAAAAGGCTCTCTAAGGTCAGGGCGTGACAATACCCCCCTCCCCCCAAAGGTGCGGACTCCGGCCACAAAACCTGAACCTATAGGAGAGGGTCTGGGTGCGCATCTGCAGCGAGGGTCCCCAGTCCGGGGCCTGTGACCCTCTCTGCAGGCCCCGGACTGGGGACCCTTGTTCTAGGCCCCGGGCTAGGGACCCTCGCCGCAGGCCCCGGACTGGAACCCTCGCCTCAGGCCTCGGACTGGGGCCCGTCCCTGGAGGCTCCGGAATGGGGACCGTCGCTGGAGGCTTAATGCCATGGATCCTCACTGCACGCTCCGGGCCATGGATCATCACTGAAGGCTTCGGGCCATGTATCATCACTGGAGGCTTTTCATCCGGACGTCAAAATACTGCCCCCTAGCCCAAAGAGGTTTTGAAGGCAAATTACTCCAGAGAGCACTGAGCTCCGTCACTCCATCTCTCCACCTCCATCTCCATCTCTCACCACCTAAGTTATCTACCAGTGTGTTCCACATTAATTAGACGAGCCCACACACATATGCTTTTTAGGGTGGCAGGTAGTCTGGAGGGTAGGAGCGTTGGGCCAGTAACCAAAGGGTTGTTTGATCAAATACCGAAATTTCAAATCTGTCGTTCTTCCCCTGAGTAAGGCAGTTAACCCCCGTGCACCGATGACCCCCGCGCACCTCTCTGACTCAGAGTGGTTGGGTTAAATGCGGAAGACACATTTCAGTTGAATGCATTGTGTGTTCTCTCTCTCTTCCCTCCTAATATGCCTATTAGGTGGATGCCTCTGGAGGTGACTCCACTGGCACAAACAAGGGGCATTGTGGGTAATGAATGAGTCCCCATAATGCAGTGTGCACCATCTGTCATTCTCATTATGGTCATATTTTAACAATGTGTTCTCTCTATTTCTCCTGTCCTTCACATTCAAACAGTCACACACATGCCTTTTTTCTCCCCAATCGAAGTCCTTTCTCTGTTAATCATGTCATTATTTAATGGGTAGGCTATATCCAAGAGGTATGGTCCTTCTTTCTTTCTCTCCCCATCTTCCTCTTCCTCTAGCTCTCCGTCGCCCCCTTACTCAACCTCTCTCTCTCTCTCTCACTCTCTGTCCCACTCTCCATCTTAATCCTGATGCGATCTGTATGTTCACAGTCTAATCAGTCGGGTCGGAGTGTAATCTAACCCTGTAAAATGGATGAGCATTTAAGAGGCTAGCAAGCCGACTGCAGAGTGGTTCACGGTAAGGCTTCACCAGAACTCCCTTCCCTAACAGTCACACTAACGCTATGCTGGCCACTTCCTAGAAATACTCCATTTACTTTTTACCCTTCTGCTTGTTCAGTGTCGTTCTGTGCTTTGATGGATTCTCACTTGTTCTTAATTTATTTTTTCTCCCCTTCCCCCTTTCCCTCTCTCTCTCTCTCTCTCTCTCACTCTCTCTCCTCCCCTCTCCCTCTCTCTCTTTATCTAACTCTCTCTTTCTCTCCCCATTCCTCTCTTCCTCTCCATCTCTCAATTAATCAATCAATCAATCAATTATATTTATAAAGCCCTTTGTACAGAAACCCAGCCTGAAACCCCAAAGGTCAAGCAATGCAGATGTAGAAGCACAGTGGCTAGGAAAAACTCCCTAGAAAGGCAGGAATCTAGGAAGAAACCTAGAAAGGAACCAGGCTCTGAGGGGTGGCGAGTCTTATTTTGGCTGAACCGAGTGGAGATTATAAGAGTATATGGCCATTAAGGCCAGACCATTCTTCAAGATGTTCAAATGTTCCTAGATGACCAGCAGGGCCAAATAATAATCCCAGTGGTTATAGAGAGTGCATCAGGTCAGCACCTCAGGAGTAAATGTCAGTTGGCTTTTTCATAGAGGTCGAGACAGCAGATGAGTTAGAGGGAGAGAGAGACAGAGAAGGTTGAAACAGAAGGTCCGGACAAGGTAGCACATCGGTGAACAGGTCATGGTCCATAGCTGCAGGCAGAAAAGTAGAAACTGGATCAGCAGCACGACCAGATGGACTGGGGACAGACACAGCCAGGCGTCGTCAGGCCAGGTACTCCTGAGGCATGGTCTTAGAGCTTAGGTCCGTCCAGGAGGGGAGAAAGAGAGAGAGAGATGGGGAAATTAGAGGGATCATACCTAAGATCACACAGGACACCAGGTAAGACAGGAGAATTACACCAGATAGGACAGACTGACCCTAGCCCCCTGGCACATAAACTATTGCAGCAGAGATACTGGGGACTGAGACGGAAGATCACGTCAGTGACTCAACCCACTCAAGTCGAGTATAGCGTAAAAAACCTGGCACGACGTGATGCACCCCTTCTAGGGACAGGGAGAACTCGAGTAAGCCAGTGACTCAGCCATCATAATATGGTCAGAGGCAGAGAATCCCAGTGTAGAGTGGGGAGCCGTCCAGGCAGACAGCAAGGGTGGTCCGTCACTCCAGTGCCTTGCCGTTCACCTTCAGACCCCTGGGTCAGACTACACTAACCGTCCAACTGCTCCAACTGGAGAAGATTATTGGCTTCCACTGAGGTAACCCTTATGAAGACATAAAGAGAAAAATGTCAGTGTTAGGAAAACTAAAACTAGCTTTGAGTTATTTTGGGTGCAAATTCAAATAGTTATTATCTGAGATTTTTATATTGACTTTAACGGATGATGACACCAGCTACGAGCGAAAGAGCAGCGAGGTTTCCCAGGTCTCGCCTTCCTTTCGTCCTTCCTCCAAACCAAGTCATTCGCCCGGATGTCGAAGCACTTGGTCCCCTACTTGACCTCCTCCGGCAGCTCTCCTGCTTATCCTGCGCCTTGTTGATGTTCAGTCTCACCTTGATTGATAACAGAAATAAATGCAAAATATATTTCATATTATTACAAATAAATGTCTTACATATCTCTTGGAGGGCCAGAAAATAAATTAACAGCAGACAATCATTTTTACCTGGTCAAAAAAACCTCCACATTCTTCACGTGGTCCTCCAAGGCATTCTGATCTGGTTTGACAACTTCCACCACATCAGGTGGACTTTCAGTGATCTGAAAGTATGTTATTGAAAAACAGCAATAGAAAAACAATAACATGTTAAGCCAATCACACATTAGAATGACTGCAGTGATATGTAATAATGTGATGTACACTACCGGTCAAAGGTTTTACAACACCTACTCATTCAAGGGTTTTTCTTTATTTTTATTATTTTTTACATTGTAGAATAATATTGAAGACATCACAACTATGAAATAACACATATGGAATCATATAGTAACCAAAAAAGTGTTCTAAATATATTTGAGTTTTTAGAGTTCTTGACACTACTGTTGTGTGCAAAGAGAATTACCTTCAGTTTGCTCTCTGATTATGTACCATGGGGAAAAAAAACTGAAAAAAACATTGGTCTATGGATGATATGCAGCGTAGACCCAGTACTTCACCCCCCAGTCCTCGAACAAGGCTTTGCTGGCCTGTAGAAAATCAGTAAATCAACTTGACTATTTATATAGTTGGTGAATATAGCCTATAATATTATTACCTCGTTCCAGAGTTCACCACCTTGGTCACTCAAGATGACCTCAGGAGCACCGTGGGTGTTGAAGATGTCCATCATCGCCTTGGAGGTGGCCTCACCAGTCTTGGCCTTGATGTGTATCATACAACATGAAAATCGCTTTTTTGATTCCAAGCTCCCTTTTTAATGGGTTACAGAAGGGAATTTAGAGTTAAGCACATTTTCTTCTTTTACTGACCTCTACAGGATCGGTGGGTCACCCATGGAACGTAGGCCAATGCGATTAGCATCAGGTTGTATATCTGATATTGGCAGAAAGCTTAAATTCTTGTTAATCTAACTTCACTGTCCAATTTACAGTAGCTGTTACTGTGGAAAATACCATGCTATTGTTTGAGGAGAGTGCACAGCTATGAACTTAAAAGTTATTAATAATCCAATTAGGCACATTTGCGCAGTCTTGATACATTTTTTTTTTTACAGAAATACAATGGTTCATTAGATCAGTCTAAAACGTTGCACACACACTGCTGGCATCTAGTGGCCAACATCTAAATTATGCCTGGGCTTGAATAATACATTGTGGCCTTTCTCATGCATTTCATAATTATGGTACAAAAAAAATACAAAAATTATTTTTTGTATTTTTTTGTATTATCTTTTACCAGATCTAATGTATTATATTCTCCTACATTAATTTCACATTTCCACAAACTTCAAAGATTCCTATCAAATGGTATCAGGAATATGCATATCCTTGCTTCAGGTCCTGAGGTACAGGCAGTTAGATTCGGGTATGTAATTTTAGGCGAAAATTGAAAAAAAAGGGCGGAGGTTGGGTCTGCCTTCACCCACTTGGTGAAGTAATCGGTCGCCTTCAGACACTAGCGGTTGCCATTCCTGGATTTCGTGAAGGGTCCGATAAGGTCCACCCCTAAATTTTAGTGTTGAGGAGAAAATAATTTTATTCTTACCCGTATCTGTGTGATACAGTGTGTGGTTTTCATATTTGTAAGGATACTGACACAAACATTTGCTAATATTGAACTCTGCTGTGGTCAAATAAAGCCACCATTAAAAAACAACTTATCAATGCAAAATTTGAATTGTGAAACACTTACCGATCATGTGCCATGGTGAAACAACTTTGATGGGCTTCAACTCCAGCTCCACAGTCTTCACCCTCTCAAACTTCTGACAGGCTAGACAGGTACTGACCTATAACCACATAGTGTGTGTTCGGGTGTGATATTTATCTAAATCATAATCATTTCAGATATGTGATTGATAAACAAAAAGTTATTTCACTTGCCCGGCTGTCCACATACTTGACATTCCCACTCCAGAAGAAGCATAGGTTGATTTTGGCAATCATGCTCTTCACTCAGAAATGTCCAGCATGCATCTTTGTCAGCACGGCCTCCTTCTCCTCCTTAGTGAAAATCACCCTCCTGTGTCGTTGGCCATCCTTCCCCCGTAGGTACATGTGATTGCCTAACAAGTTGGAAGAGAAGAGTTGTTGAAATACTAAAGTCTAAGTTAATTAGTACTGCTGTCTTTCTCTCTCTGTTTATCTCTCTCTCTATCTCTCTATGTCTGTCACTCTCTTCCCACCTTTCTCTCCCTCTGTCACTTTCTTTCTCACTTTCTTCCTCTCTCTCTCTTTCTGTATGGGTCTCTCTCTATCTAGTGTAGACACCTAATTAAGGGCAGTTGAAGTTACCATAATTGCTTACTATCCATTTGATTGATCAGGGTTAACTTATAGCTGGATACCTCAATGTGAAATACATGTAACTAAATGTATAGCTAACGTCATATAGATGACCAACTAACGTTAGCTAGATGGAAAATGGTTGTTAAATGGTTGTGCATAAACCTTTCCAGTTATCAAACAGCAACAGTAATATAAATGAACTGCTTAACATTACCCTGAATTACACATTTCCCTGCCACCTACGAATGTTGCGCCTCTTGTCGAGATCAGTGGTGCCTTCATAGTACTTTGCCTGGTTGGAAAGAAAAAAGAAAAATCTCATCGAGGGATGCCATTAAAGTGCAAGCTACATACAAACAGAAAGCAGCTACAATTACAGTTAGCTAGCTAGATAACGTTAGCTAAATCAAACTGTCTGGCTAGCTAGCTATCTGACTATGCAGGCTGAGGTAAATATGTAGCTAGCTTAAATTATTATAATATTATTTCTTCTTATTTAACCTCTTAAGTCGACCCTCTACTTTTTTGAACATTCTGTTAAAAATCGCGCAACATTTCAGCGCCGTGCTACTCATGCCAGGAATATAGTATATGCATTTGCTTAGTCTGTGTGGATAGAAAACACTCAGACGTTTATAAAACTGGTTAAATCACTGCTGTGGCTTTACCAGAACGGCATTTACATCGAAAAGCACAGGAAAAACTGATCACTGAAAATGGGAAAATATATCCATGCGCTACTTGAACCTATTGATAAAGGTGAACCACAATTAATTGACTGAGGTTGCAGTACCTACAGCTTCCACACGGTGTCTAGAGTCTTGTCATTTCCCTTCGAGTTTTTTCTTGGTCAAACACATGCAGGGCACCGTATCTCCTTAGGTCTAGGACCGGATATTTTCGTTGAGTTTCTAGCCGGACATTTTTCCAGACGGACAGCTAATGATCTTTACATCGCCTCCTGATGAATTTTATCGCTTATTAACGTTTACTAATACCTAAAGTTGCATTACAAACGTATTTCGAAGTGTTTTGTGAAAGTTTATCGTCGACTTTTTGAATTTTAAAAAATGAAGTTACGTTTTGAAACAATGTTTTTTTCGTTTATCACACAGTCTACATATAACGATATCTAGGCTTTATATGGACCGATTTAATCGAAATGAAGACCCAAATAGTGTTTATGGGACATCTAGGAGTGCCAACAAAGAAGATGGTGAAAGGTAATGAATGTTTTCTATTTTATTGTGCGGTTTGTGTAACGCCGAAATGCTAATTATTTTGTTTACGTCCCCTGTGGGTCTTTTGGGGTGTTACATGCTATCAGATAATAGCTTCTCATGCTTTCGCCGAAAAGCATTTTAAAAATCTGACTTGTTGCCTGGATTCACAACGAGTGTAGCTTTAATTCGATACCCTGCATGTGTATTTTAATGAACTTTTGAGTTTTAACTAATACTATTAGCATTTAGCGTAGCGCATTTGCATTTCCAGAGCTCTAGTTGGGACACAAGCGTCCCGAGTAGAAGCAACAGGTTAACCTCTAGCGTCCCACCTGGCCAAGAGCCAGTGAAAATGCAGAGTGCCAAATTAAAATAAATTACTTTTAAACTTTTAAATTAAACTTTCATGAAATCACACATGCAAGATAGCAAATTAAAGCTACACTTGTTGTGAATCCAGCCAACATGTCAGATTTCAAAAAGGCTTTTCGGTGAAAGCAAATGATGCTATTATCTGAGGATAGCACCATAGTAAACAAAGAGAGAGAAACATATTTCAACCCTGCAGGCGCGACACAAAATGCAGAAATAAAAATATAATTCATGCCTTACCTTTGACAAGCTTCTTTTGTTGGCACTCCAATATTTCCCATAAACATCACAAATGGACCTTTTCTTCGATTAATTCCGTGGATATACATCCAAAATGTCCATTTATTTGGCGCGTTTGATCCAGAAAAACACCGGTTCCAACTTGCGCAACGTGACTACAAAATAACTCAAAAGTTACCTGTAAACTTTGCCAAAACATTTCAAACTACTTTTGTAATACAACTTTAGTTTTTTTTAACGTAAATAATCTATAAAATTGAAGACGGGATGATCTGTGTTCAATATAGGAGGAAAACAAACTGTAGCAAGCTTTCTGGTCACGCGCCTCTATGTAACAGTACACTTCAAGTTACCCTCGTTCAAGATGGCCATACTTCTTCATTACACAAAGGAAAAACCTCAACCAATTTCTAAAGACTGTTGGCATCCAGTGGAAGCGATAGGAACTGCAAGAAGGTCTCTTAGAATCTGGATTCCCAATGAAAACCCATTGAAAAGAGTGACCTCAACAACAAACAAAAACATCTGAATGGTTTGTCCTCTGGGTTTCACCTGCTAAATAAGTTATGTTATACTCACAGACATGATTCAAACAGTTTTAGAAACGTCAGAGTGTTTTCTATCCAAATCTACTAATAATATGCATATCTTATCTTCTGGGGATGAGTAGCAGGCAGTTGAATTTGGGCATGCATTTCATCCAGACGTGAAAATACTGCCCCCTGTCACCAAGAAGTTAACAATATTTTCTTACATAACGAGAAATGTATGGTAAAAAGCAGCTGGTAGTCAGCAGTTTGTCACTGGTAGTCAGCAGTTTGTCACTGGTAGTCAGCAGTTTGTCACTGGTAGTTAGCAGTTTGTCACTGGTAGTCAACAGTTTGTCACTGGTAGTCAGCAGTTTGTCACTGATAGTCAGCAGTTTGTCACTGGTAGTCAGCAGTTTGTCACTGGTAGTCAGCAGTTTGTCACTGGTAGTTAGCAGTTTGTCACTGGTAGTCAGCAGTTTGTCACTGGTAGTCAGCAGTTTGTCACTGTCAAAAACACTGTCATTGGAGAGTAATTCTAAGATAATAATTTTGCGCAGACTGAGTGAGCGCTTCTGAGGTGAAATAAAACTAGAACTGCAGGCGTCCCCCTTCCTTCGCGACCTCTACGAGGTAAAATAGAGCCAAGCAACCAGCATAGCAACGGATGCTTTGGTTCATTACGTATCAGAATTTTGGAAGTTCTAGCAGCAGCCCTAGCAACAGAAGCTAGAACTCACAGAATCCCATTGTGACGCAGAGGGGGACACTATTTGGACAGGGAACACTATTTGGCATGACAAGCCCTCTATTCAGTTTTTTTTTAATGAAACTGCCATGAAAAAAACATGCACTTAAACCAGCGTTAGTTTTCTGCCCTAAATGATTCAGATAGCAGACTGATTATGCTAATTGAATACATATAGAATGTAAATATATGGAATGGTAAATATTGAATGTAAACAGGGATATGTGGCTATAGGTGTGGTAGATATGCAGATCTGAGTTTGACAGAGATTGGTTCCGCATGTTAAGTAGATCCAACAGCAAAGTGGGTGGGACTGGGGTTGTATTGGCCAGTAGACTGTTGTGTTTTCTAAGCCAATGGGCTGGTTGCATTTCCACAATTTAAATTACAAAAGGAGAATTCCTTCACTAAGGGAACCGCATGCTCTCACACTCACACCCAACAAATCAATGCAGCCTCCCCCCCTCCCCCTCCTCCCCACACACACACACACACACACACACACACTCTGCTCTCACTCTGTACTGGACTGAACCGTAGCCCTTCGCTCTCTTTCTACCCCTCTCTCTCCCTCCCATCTCTGAGCAGAACTGTTCTCTCACTCTCTCTTCCATTATTCTTCCCTCTCTCTCTCACCCTCTGCCACCCACCTCTGAGCTGAACTATCCCTCCCTCCCTCCCTCCCACCCCTCTCATCCTTCCCTCTCTCTCTCTGTCTGCTCTAGCCCTGAGTTCTGTAGTTCTGCCCGTCTTGTCAGCATTGTTCCAGTGCGCTCATTCCATATGTGTGTCACATCTCTTCTGCTCTCCCCCTCCTCTCTCTCTCCCACTCTCCCACCCCTCATTCTCCCTCACTTCCCTGGTACTGAACAAACTCCCCTCACCTCAAAGGAAGGTCCTTTCTCTCTGGCTCCCTCTTTCCTCTCCTCTCTCTTATCTGAGAGAGAGATTGGCTGTGTTCTCTCTGAGTTCTCTCTCCAAGCGCATCACTGCAGGGCCAAATTAAAAGACTTGAAACAAACCCAGTGAAGTGCTGCTGCTGCTGATGCTACTACTGCAAGCCAGCATTCTCTCTATCTCTGCCTTTCCCTTCCTCTATCTCGCTGCAAGCCAAACTCTGCTATTTATCTCTTTCTCTCTTTCTGTCTCTCCCGCCCTCCCTCTTTTTCTCTGTAAGCAGCAAATAGGCTACTCTCTCTCTCTCTCTCTCGCTCTCTCTCTCTCGCTCTGTCTCTCTCTCTCTGTCTCTCTCTCTCTCTCTCTCTCTCTGTCTCTCTCTCTCTCTCTCTCTCTCTCTCTCTCTCTGTCTCTCTCTCTCTCTCTCTCTCTCTCTCTCTCTCTCTCTCTGTCTCTCTCTCTGCATGTCAGCACACTCAATCTCTCTCTCTCTCTCTCTCTCTCTCTCTCTCTCTCTGTCTCTCTCTCTCTGCATGTCAGCACACTCAATCTATCTCTCTCTCTCTCACACACTTTCTCTCTTTCCCCCTCTCCCTGCAAGCCAGCACATCTCCCTCCCTTCATCTTGCTCCTTCATGCTTTATGTGCCTTCAACCAACCCCCCTCTCTTTCTCTCTTTGTACGGCCCCTTCCTTCCCTCCCTCTCTGTGCCTCTTTTTGTATGGCCCCTCCTTCCTTCCTTCCTTCCTTCCTTCCTTCCTTCCTTCCTTCCTTCCTTCCTTCCTTCCTTCCTTCCTTCCTTCCTTCCTTCCTTCCTTCCTTCCTTCCTTCCTTCCTTCCTTCCTTCCTAACTTCCTTCCTTCCCTCCCTCTCTCTATCTCTTTTTGTATGCCCCCTTCCCTCCCTCTCTCTATCTCTTTTTGTATGCCCCCTTCCCTCCCTCTCTCTCCCTCTCTTTGTATGGCCCCTTCCCTCCCTCTCTCCACTCTCTTTCTCTGTCTGTTCTCTCCCTGGCTCTCTCATGGTGGTAGTGGGAGAGTGTCCATTCTCTCCCTGTCTCTCTCATGGTGGTGGTGGGGGAGTGTCTGTTCTCTCCATGTCTCTCTCATGGTGGTAGTGGGAGAGTGTCTGTTCTCTCCATGTCCCTGTCTCTCTCATGGTGGTGGTGGGAGAGTGTCCGTTCTCTCCCTGTCTCTCTCATGGTGGTGGTGGGAGAGTGTCCGTTCTCTCCATGTCTCTCTCATGGTGGTGGTGGGAGAGTGTCTGTTCTCTCCATGTCCCTGTCTCTCTCATGGTGGTGGTGGGAGAGTGTCCATTCTCTCCATGTCTCTCTCATGGTGGTGGTTGGGGAGTGTCCATTCTATCCCTGTCTCTCTCATGGTGGTGGTGGGAGAGTGTCCGTTCTCTCCCTGTCTCTCTCATGGTGGTGGTGGGAGAGTGTCCGTTCTCTCCCTGTCTCTCTCATGGTGGTGGTGGGGGAGTGAGAGAGGCAGTGGCAGCTGTTCAGAATTATTTCCTTCTCCGGTTTCATTCTTTCATACTTTTCCCGTCTCATTCTTTCTCACCTCTCTTCTTGCGATCTGTTCTTTCTGCCATGGCAGAGACTCTGACACTCCCCCCAAGCGCCCCATCTGGACAACATCCAGTGAAATTGCAGAGCGCGAAATTCAAAATACAAAAATCGTAATATTAGCCATTCATGAAAATACAAGTGTCATACATAATTTAAAAGCTTAACTTCTTGTTAATCCAGCCGCTTTGTCATATTTCAAAAAGGATTTACGGTGAAAGCATACCATGCGATTATCTGACGACAGCGCCCGCGTACAAAGCATTAAAAACATTTTCCAAACCAGCAGATGCGCCACAAAAGGGGCGGCAGCGTAGCCTAGTGGTTAGAGCGTTGGACTAGTAACCGGAAGGTTGCAAGTTCAAACCCCCGAGCTGACAAGGTACAAATCTGTCGTTCTGCCCCTGAACTGGCAGTTAACCCACTGTTCCTAGGCTGTCATTGAAAATAAGAATTTGTTCTTAACTGACTTGCCTAGTTAAATAAAGGTACAAAAATAAAAAAAGTCAGAAATAGCGATAAAATAAATCACTTACCTTTGAAGATCATCCAAACAAGTCAAACAACGTTTCTAATCAATCCTCCGGTACCCTAATATGTAAATAAACAAAAACATTTAAGACGGAATGTAGTATATTCAATACCGGAGATAAATAACGAGGTGCGCGCCCTCATCCACACGCCACAAGACTACAGTCAAAATGAGAGCCACCTTGAAAAACTACAACTACTAATTCATTTTTCAAAAAACAAGCCTGAAACCCTTTCTAAAGACCGTTGACATCTAGTGGAAGCCATAGGAACTGCAACCTGGAGGATTTTCTTTGAATATCCCATAGAAAAGCATTTCAATGGGTGGTGACCTCGAAAAATAGAAATTCCGGATGGATTCTCCTATGGTTTTCGCCTGCCATATCAGTTCTGTTATACTCACAGACATTATTTTAACCGTTTTAGAAACATCAGAGTGTTTTCTATCCAATGCTAACAATTATATGCATATCCTGGGCCTGAGTAATAGGCGAGTTTACTTTGGGCACGTCAGTAATCTGAACTTCTGAATACTGCTGTGTGTGTAGTGTGGCTCAGATTATCTTGCTATGTGGCTGCTGCCTGAGGTTCAGTCAGCCGCTCGTCTCTCTATCTCAATAACCTTGTTTCAATTTAAGGGCTTTATATGTTTACATTGCCAAAGTGTGTGAAATATATAATCAACAATAAGTGAAATAAACAATACAAAATGAACAGTAAACATTACACTTACAAAAGTTACAAAAGAATAAAGACATTTAAATTTCATATTATGTATATACAGTTGATGTCGGAAGTCTACATACACTTAGGTTGGAGTCATTAAAACTTGTTTTTCAACCATAGTTTTGGCAAGTCGGTTAGGACATCTACTTTGCGCATGACACACGTAATTTTTCCAACAATTGTTTGCAGACAGATTATTTCACTTATAATTCACTTATAATTCACTGTATCACAATTACAGTGAGTCAGAAGTTTACATACACTAAGTTGACTGTGCCTTAAAACAGCTTGGAAAATTCCAGAAAATGATGTCATGGCTTTAGAAGCTTCTGATAGGTTAATTGACATCATTTGTGTCAATTGGAGCTGCACCTGTGGATGTATTTCAAGGCCTGCCTTCAAATTCAGTGCCTCTTTGGTTGACATCATGGGAAAATCAAAAGAAATCAGCTATGTCTGGTTCAAGTCTGGTTCATCGTTTGGAGCTATTTCCAAACACCTGAAGGTACCACGTTCTTCTGTACAAACAATAGCACGCAAGTATAAACACCATGGGGTCACTCAGCCGTCATACCGCTCAGGAAGGAGACGTGTTCTGTCTCCTAGAGATGAACGTAAAGTGCAAATCAATCCCAGAACAATAGAAAAGGACCTTGTGAAGATGCTGGAGGAAACAAGTCCAAAAGTATCTTTATTCCCAGTAAAACGAGTCTATTGACATAACCTGAAAGGCCGCTCAGCAAGGAAGAAGCCATCGCTCCAAAACTGCCATTAAAAAGCCAGACAATGGTTTTCAACTCCACATGGGGACAAAGATCGTACTTTTTGGAGAAATATCCTCTGGTCTGATGAAGCAAAAATATAACTGTTTTGCCATAATGACCATCGTTATGTTTGGAGGAATAAGGGGGAGGCTTGCAAGCCGAAGAGCACCATCCCAACCATGAAGCACGGGGGTGGCAGCATCATGTAGTGGGGGTGCTTTGCTGCAGGAGGGACTGGTGCACTTCACAAAATAGATGGCATCATGAGGAAGGAAAATTATGTGGATAAATTGAAGCAACATCTCAAGACATCGGTCAGGAAGTTAAAGCTTGGTCGCCAATTCGTCTTCCAAATGGACAATGACTCCAAGCAGACTTCCAAAGTTGTGGCAAAATGGTTTAAGGACATCAAAGTGGCCTTCATAAAGCTCTGACCTCAATCCTATAGAAAATGTGTGGGCATAACTAAAAAGGCATGTGTGAGCAAGGAGGCCTACAAACCTGCCTCAGTTACACCAGCTCTGTCAGGAGGAATGGGACAAAATTCACCCAACTAATTGTGGGAAGCTTGTGGAAGGCTCCCCGAAACGTTTGACCCAAGTTAAACAATTTCAAGGCAATGCTACCAAATACTAATTGAGTGAATGTAAACTTCTGACCCACTGGAATGTGATGAAATAAATAAAAACTGAAATAAATAATTCTCTCTACTATTATTCTGACATTTCACATTCTTAATATAAAGTGGTGATCCTAACTGACCTAAGACAGGTAATTGTTACTAGAATTAAACGTCAGGAATTGTGAAAAACTGAGTTTAAATCTATTTGGCTAAGGTGTATGTAAACTTCCGACTTCAACTGTATATACAGTGTTGTAATGATGTGCAAATAGTTAAAGTACAAAAGGGAAAATAAATAAACATAACTATAAGTTGTATTTACAATGTTTGTTCTTCACTGCTTTCTTGTGGCAGCAGGTCACAAATCTTGCTGCTGTGATTGCACACTGGTATTTCACCCAATAGATATGGGAGTTTATCCAAATTAGATTTGTTTTCGAATTCTTTGTTGGTCTGTGTAATCTGAGGGAAATATGTTTCTCTAATATGGTCATACATTTGGCAGGAGGTCCGGGAATGCAGCTCAGTTTCCACCTAATTTTGTGGGCAGTGTGCACATAGCCTGTCTTCTCTTGAGAGCCAGGTCTACCTATGGCGGCATTTCTCAATAGCAAGGCTATGCTCACTGGGTCTGTACATAGTCAAAACTTTCCTTAAGTTTGTGTCAGTCACTGTGGTCAGGTATTCTGCCACTGTTTACTCTCTGTTTAGGGCCAAATAGCATTCTAGTTTGCTCTGTTTTTTGTTAATTCTTTCCAATGTGTCAAGTAATTATCTTTTTGTTTTCTCATGATTTGCTTGGGTCTAATTGTGCTGCTGTCCTGGGTCTCTGTGGGGTGTGTTTGTGTTTGTGAACAGAGCCCCAGGACCAGCTTGCTTAGGGGACTCTTCTCCAGGTTCATCTCTCTGTAGGTGGTGGCTTTGTTATGGAAGGTTTGGGAATCGCTTCCTTTTAGGTGGTTGTAGACTCTAACGGCTCTTTTCTGGATTTTGATAATTAGCGGGTATTGGCCTAATTCTGCTCTGCATACATTATTTGGTGTTTTACGTTGTACACGTGATATTTTAGCAGAATTCTGCATGCAGAATCTCAATTTGGTGTTTGTCCCATTTAGTGAATTCTTGGTTGGTGAGCGGACCCCAGATCTCACAACCATAAAGGGCAATCGGTTCTATAACTGGGTGAGCGGACCCCAGATCTCACAACCATAAAGGGCAATCGGTTCTATAACTGGGTGAGCGGACCCCAGATCTCACAACCATAAAGGGCAATCGGTTCTATAACTGGGTGAGCGGACACCAGATCTCACAACCATAAAGGGCAATCGGTTCTATAACTGGGTGAGCGGACCCCAGATCTCACAACCATAAAGGGCAATCGGTTCTATAACTGGGTGAGCGGACCCCAGATCTCAACCATAAAGGGCAATCGGTTCTATAACTGGGTGAGCGGACCCCAGATCTCAACCATAAAGGGCAATCGGTTCTATAACTGGGTGAGCGGACCCCAGATCTCACAACCATAAAGGGCAATCGGTTCTATAACTGGGTGAGCGGACCCCAGATCTCAACCATAAAGGGCAATCGGTTCTATAACTGGGTGAGCGGACCCCAGATCTCAACCATAAAGGGCAATCGGTTCTATAACTGGGTGAGCGGACCCCAGATCTCACAACCATAAAGGGCAATCGGTTCTATAACTGGGTGAGCGGACCCCAGATCTCAACCATAAAGGGCAATCGGTTCTATAACTGGGTGAGCGGACCCCAGATCTCACAACCATAAAGGGCAATCGGTTCTATAACTGGGTGAGCGGACCCCAGATCTCACAACCATAAAGGGCAATCGGTTCTATAACTGGGTGAGCGGACCCCAGATCTCAACCATAAAGGGCAATCGGTTCTATAACTGGGTGAGCGGACCCCAGATCTCAACCATAAAGGGCAATCGGTTCTATAACTGGGTGAGCGGACCCCAGATCTCAACCATAAAGGGCAATCGGTTCTATAACTGGGTGAGCGGACCCCAGATCTCAACCATAAAGGGCAATCGGTTCTATAACTGGGTGAGCGGACCCCAGATCTCAACCATAAAGGGCAATGGGTTCTATAACTGGGTGAGCGGACCCCAGATCTCAACCATAAAGGGCAATCGGTTCTATAACTGGGTGAGCGGACCCCAGATCTCAACCATAAAGGGCAATGGGTTCTATAACTGGGTGAGCGGACCCCAGATCTCAACCATAAAGGGCAATCGGTTCTATAACTGGGTGAGCGGACCCCAGATCTCAACCATAAAGGGCAATGGGTTCTATAACTGGGTGAGCGGACCCCAGATCTCAACCATAAAGGGCAATGGGTTCTATAACTGGGTGAGCGGACCCCAGACCTCACAACCATAAAGGGCAATGGGTTCTATAACTGGGTGAGCGGACCCCAGATCTCAACCATAAAGGGCAATGGGTTCTATAACTGGGTGAGCGGACCCCAGACCTCACAACCATAAAGGGCAATGGGTTCTATAACTGGGTGAGCGGACCCCAGATCTCAACCATAAAGGGCAATCGGTTCTATAACTGGGTGAGTGGACCCCAGATCTCAACCATAAAGGGCAATGGGTTCTATAACTGGGTGAGCGGACCCCAGATCTCAACCATAAAGGGCAATCGGTTCTATAACTGGGTGAGCGGACCCCAGATCTCAACCATAAAGGGCAATGGGTTCTATAACTGGGTGAGCGGACCCCAGATCTCAACCATAAAGGGCAATGGGTTCTATAACTGGGTGAGCGGACCCCAGATCTCAACCATAAAGGGCAATGGGTTCTATAACTGGGTGAGCGGACCCCAGATCTCAACCATAAAGGGCAATCGGTTCTATAACTGGGTGAGCGGACCCCAGATCTCAACCATAAAGGGCAATGGGTTCTATAACTGGGTGAGCGGACCCCAGATCTCAACCATAAAGGGCAATGGGTTCTATAACTGGGTGAGCGGACCCCAGATCTCAACCATAAAGGGCAATGGGTTCTATAACTGGGTGAGCGGACCCCAGATCTCAACCATAAAGGGCAATGGGTTCTATAACTGGGTGAGCGGACCCCAGATCTCAACCATAAAGGGAAATCGGTTCTATAACTGGGTGAGCGGACCCCAGATCTCAACCATAAAGGGCAATGGGTTCTATAACTGGGTGAGCGGACCCCAGATCTCAACCATAAAGGGCAATGGGTTCTATAACTGGGTGAGCGGACCCCAGATCTCAACCATAAAGGGCAATCGGTTCTATAACTGGGTGAGCGGACCCCAGATCTCAACCATAAAGGGAAATCGGTTCTATAACTGGGTGAGCGGACCCCAGATCTCACAACCATAAAGGGCAATCGGTTCTATAACTGGGTGAGCGGACCCCAGATCTCACAACCATAAAGGGCAATCGGTTCTATAACTGGGTGAGCGGACCCCAGACCTCACAACCATAAAGGGCAATGGGTTCTATAACTGGGTGACCGGATCCCAGACCTCACAACCATAAAGGGCAATCGGTTCTATAACTGGGTGAGCGGACCCCAGACCTCAACCATAAAGGGCAATCGGTTCTATAACTGGGTGAGGGACCCCAGATCTCAACCATAAAGGCCAATCGGTTCTATAACTGGGTGAGGGACCCCAGATCTCAACCATAAAGGGCAATCGGTTCTATAACTGGGTGAGCGGACCCCAGATCTCAACCATAAAGGGCAATCGGTTCTATAACTGGGTGAGCGGACCCCAGATCTCAACCATAAAGGGCAATCGGTTCTATAACTGGGTGAGCGGACCCCAGATCTCAACCATAAAGGGCAATCGGTTCTATAACTGGGTGAGGGACCCCAGATCTCAACCATAAAGGGCAATCGGTTCTATAACTGGGTGAGCGGACCCCAGATCTCAACCATAAAGGGCAATCGGTTCTATAACTGGGTGAGCGGACCCCAGATCACAACCATAAAGGGCAATCGGTTCTATAACTGGGTGAGCGGACCCCAGACCTCTCAACCATAAAGGGCAATCGGTTCTATAACTGGGTGAGCGGACCCCAGATCTCACAACCATAAAGGGCAATCGGTTCTATAACTGGGTGAGCGGACCCCAGATCTCACAACCATAAAGGGCAATCGGTTCTATAACTGGGTGAGCGGACCCCAGACCTCTCAACCATAAAGGGCAATCGGTTCTATAACTGGGTGAGCGGACCCCAGATTTCAACCATAAAGGGCAATCGGTTCTATAACTGGGTGAGCGGACCCCAGATCTCACAACCATAAAGGGCAATCGGTTCTATAACTGGGTGAGCGGACCCCAGATCTCAACCATAAAGGGCAATCGGTTCTATAACTGGGTGAGTGGACCCCAGATCTCAACCATAAAGGGCAATGGGTTCTATAACTGGGTGAGGGACCCCAGATCTCAACCATAAAGGGCAATGGGTTCTATAACTGGGTGAGTGGACCCCAGATCTCAACCATAAAGGGCAATGGGTTCTATAACTGGGTGAGGGACCCCAGATCACAACCATAAAGGGCAATCGGTTCTATAACTGGGTGAGGGACCCCAGACCTCTCAACCATAAAGGGCAATCGGTTCTATAACTGGGTGAGTGGACCCCAGATCTCAACCATAAAGGGCAATCGGTTCTATAACTGGGTGAGCGGACCCCAGACCTCACAACCATAAAGGGCAATCGGTTCTATAACTGGGTGAGCGGACCCCAGATCTCAACCATAAAGGGCAATGGGTTCTATAACTGGGTGAGGGACCCCAGATCTCAACCATAAAGGGCAATGGGTTCTATAACTGGGTGAGTGGACCCCAGATCTCAACCATAAAGGGCAATGGGTTCTATAACTGGGTGAGGGACCCCAGATCACAACCATAAAGGGCAATCGGTTCTATAACTGGGTGAGGGACCCCAGACCTCTCAACCATAAAGGGCAATCGGTTCTATAACTGGGTGAGTGGACCCCAGATCTCAACCATAAAGGGCAATCGGTTCTATAACTGGGTGAGCGGACCCCAGACCTCACAACCATAAAGGGCAATCGGTTCTATAACTGGGTGAGCGGACCCCAGATCTCAACCATAAAGGGCAATCGGTTCTATAACTGGGTGAGCGGACCCCAGATCTCAACCATAAAGGGCAATCGGTTCTATAACTGGGTGAGCGGACCCCAGATCTCAACCATAAAGGGCAATCGGTTCTATAACTGGGTGAGGGACCCCAGACCTCACAACCATAAAGGGCAATCGGTTCTATAACTGGGTGAGCGGACCCCAGATCTCAACCATAAAGGGCAATCGGTTCTATAACTGGGTGAGCGGACCCCAGATCTCACAACCATAAAGGGCAATCGGTTCTATAACTGGGTGAGCGGACCCCAGATTTCAACCATAAAGGGCAATGGGTTCTATAACTGGGTGAGCGGACCCCAGATCTCACAACCATAAAGGGCAATCGGTTCTATAACTGGGTGAGCGGACCCCAGATCTCACAACCATAAAGGGCAATGGGTTCTATAACTGGGTGAGCGGACCCCAGATCTCACAACCATAAAGGGCAATCGGTTCTATAACTGGGTGAGCGGACCCCAGATCTCACAACCATAAAGGGCAATGGGTTCTATAACTGGGTGAGCGGACCCCAGACCTCTCAACCATAAAGGGCAATCGGTTCTATAACTGGGTGAGCGGACCCCAGATCTCAACCATAAAGGGCAATCGGTTCTATAACTGGGTGAGCGGACCCCAGATCTCACAACCATAAAGGGCAATCGGTTCTATAACTGGGTGAGCGGACCCCAGATCTCAACCATAAAGGGCAATCGGTTCTATAACTGGGTGAGTGGACCCCAGATCTCAACCATAAAGGGCAATGGGTTCTATAACTGGGTGAGGGACCCCAGATCTCAACCATAAAGGGCAATGGGTTCTATAACTGGGTGAGTGGACCCCAGATCTCAACCATAAAGGGCAATGGGTTCTATAACTGGGTGAGGGACCCCAGATCTCAACCATAAAGGGCAATGGGTTCTATAACTGGGTGAGGGACCCCAGATCACAACCATAAAGGGCAATCGGTTCTATAACTGGGTGAGGGACCCCAGACCTCTCAACCATAAAGGGCAATCGGTTCTATTACTGGGTGAGTGGACCCCAGATCTCAACCATAAAGGGCAATCGGTTCTATAACTGGGTGAGCGGACCCCAGACCTCACAACCATAAAGGGCAATCGGTTCTATAATTGGGTGACCGGACCCCAGATCTCAACCATAAAGGGCAATCGGTTCTATAACTGGGTGAGCGGACCCCAGATCTCAACCATAAAGGGCAATCGGTTCTATAACTGGGTGAGCGGACCCCAGATCTCAACCATAAAGGGCAATCGGTTCTATAACTGGGTGAGGGACCCCAGACCTCACAACCATAAAGGGCAATCGGTTCTATAACTGGGTGAGCGGACCCCAGATCTCAACCATAAAGGGCAATCGGTTCTATAACTGGGTGAGCGGACCCCAGATCTCAACCATAAAGGGCAATCGGTTCTATAACTGGGTGAGCGGACCCCAGATCTCAACCATAAAGGGCAATCGGTTCTATAACTGGGTGAGCGGACCCCAGATCTCAACCATAAAGGGCAATGGGTTCTATAACTGGGTGAGGGACCCCAGATCTCAACCATAAAGGGCAATGGGTTCTATAACTGGGTGAGCGGACCCCAGATCTCAACCATAAAGGGCAATGGGTTCTATAACTGGGTGAGGGACCCCAGATCTCAACCATAAAGGGCAATGGGTTCTATAACTGGGTGAGCGGACCCCAGATCTCAACCATAAAGGGCAATGGGTTCTATAACTGGGTGAGGGACCCCAGATCTCAACCATAAAGGGCAATCGGTTCTATAACTGGGTGAGTGGACCCCAGACCTCACAACCATAAAGGGCAATGGGTTCTATAACTGGGTGAGGGACCCCAGATCTCAACCATAAAGGGCAATGGGTTCTATAACTGGGTGAGGGACCCCAGATCTCAACCATAAAGGGCAATGGGTTCTATAACTGGGTGAGGGACCCCAGATCTCAACCATAAAGGGCAATGGGTTCTATAACTGGGTGTGGGACCCCAGATCTCAACCATAAAGGGCAATGGGTTCTATAACTGGGTGAGGGACCCCAGATCTCAACCATAAAGGGCAATGGGTTCTATAACTGGGTGAGGGACCCCAGATCTCACAACCATAAAGGGCAATCGGTTCTATAACTGGGTGAGCGGACCCCAGATCTCAACCATAAAGGGCAATGGGTTCTATAACTGGGTGAGGAACCCCAGATCTCAACCATAAAGGGCAATGGGTTCTATAACTGGGTGAGCGGACCCCAGATCTCAACCATAAAGGGCAATGGGTTCTATAACTGGGTGAGCGGACCCCAGATCTCACAACCATAAAGGGCAATCGGTTCTATAACTGGGTGAGGGACCCCAGATCTCAACCATAAAGGGCAATGGGTTCTATAACTGGGTGAGGGACCCCAGATCTCAACCATAAAGGGCAATGGGTTCTATAACTGGGTGAGCGGACCCCAGATCTCACAACCATAAAGGGCAATCGGTTCTATAACTGGGTGAGCGGAGCCCAGATCTCAACCATAAAGGGCAATCGGTTCTATAACTGACCCAATTTTTTTTGACAGATCCTAATTAGTATGTCGAATTTTGTGTTCCTTTTATCTCTCCCTTTATCTTTCTTTCTTCCTCCCCCTTTCTCTATCTTTTCCCTCTACTTCCTCTCGGCCTCTATCCATACAATCTTACCCATAATGATTTTTAATTTACATTAACATTTTTACATTTGAGTTATTTAGCAGACACTCTCATCCGGAGCGACTTACAGTAGTGAGTGCAGACGTTTTTTGTGCTTTTTGATGAGAGTCATCCAGGTCTGTCTCCGCTGTTGTTTGTGATGCTGAATCTCTGCAACCCAAACACATTGCTTTTCTTTCCCTCCTGTGGCAACTGTGCTCCAGGGGAGGACAGCATGAGTCAAAGCACTTACTGGACCGCTGTGCATGTGTTTTATTGCTTTTATCAATGTGTGTGTGTGTGTGTGTGTGTGTGTGTGTGTGTGTGTGTGTGTGTGTGTGTGTGTGTGTGTGTGTGTGTGTGTGTGTGTGTGTGTGGTGGGTGAGAGCTCCTCTATAGGCTTTGTGCCTGTGTAGGTGATAACAGATATCCTGTGTAAGCCTATTGTGTATTGCATTTCCTGCTTCCCAAACTCTCTCTCTCTCTCCCCAGTGTTGGATGGGTTAAGGGCTTTAGGATTAATGAATGGGGGTTTGAATGGGAGGCGTCTCAGATTTCCCCTCTGGCTGTGCTCTATACACTGGGCACTGGAGAACCACTCAGTGAAGTGGACAGCACTGATGCTAGCATGCCAACTGCCATTACTGCGGCTATCCAAATTGCTAAGTGTTTTTGGTAAAAATGTGAATGTTATCTCTCCTCCAAAACAATATACTCCATAACTTGTAGCATACGCTGACTAGTTGCCAAGTGCTAACTAGGATGTAGAATTACCTCACAACTACAACCCACAACATTGCCGCCACTAACCATTGTTGGTGAATTTTTTAAACATGATTTTATTTAACTAGGCAAGTCAGTTAAGAACAAATGATTTTTTACAATGACAGCCTACCGGGGAACAGTGGGTTAACTGCCTTGTTCAAAATTACAGATTTCTACCTCATCAGCTTGGGGATTTAATCCAGCAACCTTTCAGTTACTGGCCCACTGGGCTACCTGCCACCCCCACCCTTAGCGGCGTTGGCAAAAGTGGATGTTTTCTGTTTTCAGGGCTTTAGTATTTTCAACGAAACTTCAGTTTCCCTTGAAAAACGGAAGTTTCTATGCCTTATATGTTAGGTTAGCGCAGGTTAACAGTTTCTTCCCAACGGTTTACAGCCAGTTGAAACGTGAGGAATTCGTTTCAGCTAGTCCCGTTTCAGCTAGTCCTTCAGCTAGACACATCGACCAAGGAGGAGGAGCTGTTAAATATTAACGGTGGTTAGTGAAAGGGCAGAGGAGCTGATGGACGGGAGGAGGTAGGGATTGGGGGATGGGGAGAGAAACAGGGACAGGCTATGTGCTCACTGCCCACAAAATGAGGTGGAAACTGAGCTGCACTTCCTAACCTCCTGCCCAATGTATGACCATATTAGAGAGACATATTTCCCTCAGATTACACAGATCCACAAAGAATTCGAAAACAAATCCAATTTTGAAAAACTCCCATATCTACTGGGTGAAATTCCACAGTGTGCCATCAAAGCAGCAAGATTTGTGACCTGTTGCCACGAGAAAAGGGCAACCAGTGAAGAACACGCACCATTGTAAATACAACCCATATCTATATGCTTATTTATTTTATCTTGTATATCACTGTATATATATATATAATATGACATTTGTAATGTCTTTATTGTTTTGAAACTTCTGTATGTGTGATGTCTACTGTTCATTTTTATTGTTTATTTCACTTTATATATTATCTACCTCACTTGCTTTGGCAATGTTAACACATGTTTCCCATGCCAATAAAGCCCTTGAATTGAATTTAATTGAATTGACAGGGTGAGAGAGACAGAGAGAGGAAAAAGGGAGAGACAAAACAGAGAGAGAGAGACAAAGTGTGTGTGAGAGAAGCCCAGGGCCCTTGAAGCAGCATTAGCATTATAATGAGGAGCAGGGCCAGTGGAGGGGGGACATGGGGGCATCGGGGCAGAACTGGGGCTTGGAGTGTAGTGGGGGGGATAGATAAGGGGGTGATCACTGGTTTGAGTTGAAGGAGAGATGGTCTGGATCAACTGAGACTGGCAGTAGTCTGTATTGATCTGTGCAGAGATTGGAGGATTTATGAAGGGCATAGACAACAATGGTGATAATGGTGATGATCATGAAGAAGGCAGTCCATCCTAGCTGAGCTGTGGTAGTGTGGTAATTGACACTTACTCAATCGGGGAACTTCATATCGGGTGACCGTTTTGCTGCATAGCATGTTTAATTTACCAGATATTTTCCCTACGGCGTCTGTCACGACCTCCTCTCTCTCTCACACACACACACACACACACATACACACACACACACACACACACACACACACGTCTCAGCAGGCTGTGTTGTGACTCAGTCTTCCCACAGGGCAGATAACATTAGCCTGAAGGATTAGTCACCAGTATGTGCAGGCCTATGGCTGAGTAATCTTTCATTTCTTTTACATTTCGTGAAGGTGCATCCTGCATTACACAAGTTGACTATATTTGTATTGATCTGAATGATCAAATCAGTCCCTCTGCAGTTGAGTTATGTTGGTTTCTAGACCTCTCATGTTGTGCAATGCCTCTCTAAGGCATCGTATGGATTCAGGGTTGCTTTTAAAAAATATATGGTGCTGGGTCACCCGAGTGGCTCAGCGGCCTAAGTCACTGCATCGCAGTGCTAGAGGTGTCACTACAGATCTGTGTTCGATCCCGGGCTGCGACTGGGAGACCCAAGAGGCGGCGCACAATTGGCCCAGTGTCGTCCGGGTTAGGGGAGGGTTTGGCCAGTTGGATGTCCTTGTCCCATCATGCTCTAGCGACTCTTTGCGGTAGCCAGGCGCACTCAAGCTGACTTCTGTCACCAGTTATCCGGTGTTTCCTGTGACATATTGGTGTGGCTGGCCTCCGGGTTAAGTGTCAAGAAGCAGTGCGACTTGGCGGGGTCGTGTTTCGGAGGACGCATGGCTCTTGACGTTGATCTCTCCCGAGTCCGTAGGGGAGTTGCAACGATGGGACAAGACTGTAACTACCAATTGGATATCAAGAAAAAGGGGTAAGAACTACAACAAATAAATAAATTATGCTTTTTGGGTAATTCAATCATATTAAATCAAATTGTATTTTTCACATGCTTCAGAAACAACAGGTGTAGACTAACAGTAAAATGCTTATGGGCCCTTCCCTACAATGCAGAGAAAAATATTGAAACAAATTATACTAAGAGGAATTATAATACACAATGACTAGTGATAACTTTGCTATATTCAGTACACGGGATATGCAGGGGTACGATATAATTGAGGTAGATATGGTTGAGGTTAGGCTAAAGGGGTAATTGAGGTAGGGGTAAAGTAACTAGGCTACAGGATAGATAATATACAGCAATATAATAATATTATACACCATTTAGCAGACGCTTTTATCCAAAGTGACTTACAGTCATGTATGCATATATTTTATGGATGGGTTGTCCCAGGAATCGAACCCACTATCTTGGCATTGACAGCGCCATGCTCTATCAACAGTAGCGTATGTGATGAGTCAAAATAGTTAGTGCAAAGAGGGTCAATGCAGATTTGATTCTTTTTTAAATTTGTTTGATGTATTTCATCTGTATTTCACCTTTTACCTTTCACCTTTTTCACCTGGCCAAGATAAAGCAAAGCAGTGTGACAAAAACAACAACACAGTTACACATAAACAAACGTACAGTCAATAACACAAAAGAAAAGAAAAATAGAAAGATCTATGTACAGTGTGTGCAAATGTAGAAGAGTAGGGAGGTAATGCAATAAATAGGCCATAGAGGCGAAAATAATTACAATTTAGCATTAATACTGGAGTGATAGATGTGCAGATGATGAAGTGCAAGTAGAGATACTGGGGTGCAAAAGAGCAAGAGGGTAAGTAATAATATGGGGATGAGGTAGTCGGGTGTGCTATTTACAGACTGGCTGTGTACAGGTACAGTGATTGGTAAGCTGCTCTGACAGCTGATGCTTAAAGTTAGAGAGGGAGATATAAGTCTCCAGCTTCAGAGATTTTTGCAATTCGTTCCAGTCATTGGCAGCAGAGAACTGGATGGAAAGGCGGCCAAAGGAAGTGTTGGCTTTGGGGATGACCAGTGAAATATACCTGCTGGAGCGCGTGCTACAGGTGCGTGTTGCTATGGTAACCAGTGAGCTTAGATAAGGTGGGGTTTTACCTAGCAGAGACTTGTAGGTGACCTGGAGCCAGTGGGTTTGGCAATGAATATGACGCGAGGGCCAGCCAATGAGAGCATACAGGTCGTAGTGGTGGGTAGTATATGGGGCTTTGGTGACAAAACGGATGGCACTGTGATAGACTACATTCAGTTTGCTGAGTAGAGTGTTGAAGTCTATTTTATAAATGACAATGCCAAAGTCAAGGATCGGTAGGATAGTCCGTTTTACGAGGGTATGTTTGGCAGCGTGAGTGAAGGAGGCTTTGTTGCGAAATAGGAAGCCAATTCTAGATTTAATTTTGGATTGAAGATGCTTAATGTGAGTCTGGAAGGAGAGTTTGCAGTCTAACCAGACACTTAGGTGTTTGTAGTTGTCCACATATTTTAGGTCAGAACCTTCCAAAGTAGTGATGCTAGTCTGGCGGGAAGATAAGGTCAGCAATCGGTTGAAGAACATGCACTTAATTTTACTAGCATTTAAAAGAAGTTGGAGGCCACAGAAGGAGTGTTTTATGGCATTGAAGCTCATTAGGAGGTTTGTTAGCACAGTGTCCAAAGAAGGGCCAGATGTATACAGAATGGTGTTGTCTGCATAGAGGTGGATCAGAGAATCACCAGCAACAAGAGCGACATCTTTGATATATACAGAGAAAAGAGTCAGCCCAAGAATTGAACCTTGTGGCCCATGGAGACTGCCAGAGGTCCGGACAACAGGCCCTCTGATTTGACACACTGAACTCTGAGAAGTACTTGGTGAACCAGGCAAGGCAGTCGTTTGAGAAGCCAAGGCTATTGAGTCTGCTGATAAGAATGCGGTGATTGACAGGGTCGAAAGCCTTGGCCAGGTCGATGAAGACGGCTGCACAATACTGTCTTTTATCGATGGCGATTATGATATCGTTTAGGACCTTGAGCGTGGCTGAGGTGCACCCATGACCAGCTCGGAAACCAGATTGCATAGTGGAGAAGGTGCGGTGGGAATCGAAATGGTCGGTGATCTGTTTATTATCTTGGCTTTCGACGATTTTAGAAAGGCAGGGCAGGATGGATATAGGTCTGTAACAGTTTGGGTCAAGAGTGTCTCCCCCTTTGAAGAGGGGGATGACCGCTGCAGCTTTCCAATCTTTGAGGATCTCAGACGATACGAGAGAGGTTGAATAGGCAAGTATTAGGGGTTTCAACAATTTCGGCAGATAATTTTAGAAAGAGAGGGTCCAGATTGTCTAGCCCAGCTGATTTGTAGGGATCCAGATTCTTTAGCTCTTTCAGAACATCTGCTGTCTGGATTTGGGTGAGGGGGGGGAATTGCTGCAGGGGGTGCTGAGATGTTGGCCAGGGTTGGGGTAGCCAGGTGGAAAGCATAGCCTGCCGTAGAAAAATGCTTATTGAATTTCTCGATTCTCATAGATTTATCGGTGGTGACAGTGTTTCCTAGCCTCAGAGCAGTGGGTAGCTGGGAGAATGTGCTCTAATTCTCCATGGACTTTTGTGTCCCAAATTAGTGCTACAGGATGCAAATTTCTGTTTGAAAAAGCTAGCCTTGGCTTTCCTAACTGACTGAGTATATTGGTTCCTGACTTAGTCCGGGTAGCTAATTGGTTAACTATTTACCAGTCTTATGGCTTGGGGGTAGAAGCTGTTCAGGGTCCTGTTGGTTCCGTTCTTGGTCCATTGTCATGCGGTAACAGAAAGAACAGTTTGTGACTTGGGTGGCTTGAGTCTTTGACAATTTTTAGGGCCTTCCTCTGACACCGCCTAGTATAGAGGTCCTGGATGGCAGGGAGCTCGGCCCCCATGATGTACTGGGCCAATCGCACTACAAACTGAATTGGTCCACCCACACAGACAGCGTCGGGAAGAAGGCGCAGCATCGCCTCTTCAACCTCAGGAGGCTGTAGAAATTTGTCTTGTCACTAAAAGCACTCACAAACTTCTACAGATGCACAATCGAGAGCATCCTGTCGGGCTGTATCACCGCCTGGTACGGCAACTGCTCCGCCCACAACCGTAAGGCTCTCCAGAGGGTAGTGAGGTCTGCACAACGCATCACCGGGGGCAAACTACCTGCCCTCCAGGACACCTACACCACCCAATGTCACAGGAAGGCCATAAAGATCATCAATGACAACAACCACCCGAGCCACTGCCTGTTCACCCCACTATCATCCAAAAGGCGAGGTCAGTACAGGTGCATCAAAGCAGGGACAGAGAGACTGAAAAACAGCTTATATCTCAAGGCCATCAGACTGTTAAACAGCCACCACTAACATTGAGTGGCTGCTGCCAACACACTGACTCAACTACAGCCACTTTAATAATGGGAATTGATGGAATTGATGTAAAATATATCACTAGCCACTTTAAACAATGCTACTTAATATAATGTTTACATACCCTACATTACTCATCTCATATGTATATGTATATACTGTACTCTATATCATCCACTGCATCTTTATGTAATACATGTATCACTAGCCACTTTAAACTATGCCACTTTGTTTACATACCCTACATTACTCATCTCATACTGTATGTATATACTGTACTCGATACCATCTACTGCATCTCGGCTCTGCCGTTCTGTACCATCACTCATTCATATATCTTTATGTACATATTCTTTATCCCTTTACACTTGTGTGTATAAGGTAGGAGTTTTGGAATTGTTAGGTTAGATTACTCGTTGGGTATTACTGCATTGTCGGAACTAGAAGCACAAGCATTTCGCTACACTCACATTAACATCTGCTAACCATGTGTATGTGACAAATACATTTGATTTGATTTGATTTTACCCACTGTAGCGCCTTGCTGTCGAATGCCAAGCGAGGAAGCAGCCAGTCAAGATGCCAGTCAAGATGCTCTCAGTGGTGCAGCTGTGTAACTTTTTGATGAATATATATTCCCAGTGGAATCTATTTCTGATTATTGCAGAAAACCCTCTCCTGCTTCCCTGTGTTGCCTAGATAACCAGGTGTATCAGCTTAATGTGCCACATAACCTTTAAGACCCACAGTAAACACAATGGATATTTCACTCTCCTTTTCTGTCCCTCTATAGCTGTCTGTACTATTCTCTCCCCCTCTCTCTCTTCCTCCTCCTCACCCCCCTCTCTCTCTCTCCCCCCTCTCTCCTCTCTCTCACCTCCCTCCTTTCTCTCTACCTCTCTCTTTCCCTCCTCTCTACCCCTCTCTCTCTTCCTCCTCCTCACCCCCCCCCTCTCTCCCCCCTCTCTCCTCTCTCTCACCTCCCTCCTTTCTCTCTCCCTCTCTCTTTCCCTCCTCTCTCCTTCTCTCTCTCTTTCTCTCTCCTGTTTGTTCTAGTCTTCTCACACGGAGCGCTCCTGATAGAAAAGGTTATAATTATCACAGATTGACAGGGAGGACAATCAGAGAGTATTTCATCAGAACAGGTTTTTGGCAGAGCATTCACTAAGGACTCGTCTGGCCATCCTGCCTCTCTCTCTCTCTCTCTCTCTCTCTCTCTCTGTCTCTTAATTCAATTCAATTCAATTTAAGGGCATATTGGCATGGGAAACATATGTTTACATTCCCAAAGCAAGTGAAATAGATAATAAACAAAAGTGCAATAAACAATAAAACAACTAACAGTAAACATTACACTCACAAAAGTTCCAGAAGAATCAAGACATTTCAAATGTCATATTATGTGCAACTAGTTAAAATACAAAAGGGAAAATAAATAAGCATAAATTTGGTTTGTATTTACAATGGTGTTTATTCTTCACTGGTTGCCCTTTTCTTGTGGCAACAGGTCACAAATCTTGCTGCTGTGATGCACACTGGTATTTCACCCAATAGATATGGGAGTTTTCAAAATTGGATTTGTTTTCTAATTCTTTGTGGGTCTGTGTAATTTGAGGGAAATATGTGTCTCTAATATGGTCATACATTTGGCAGGAGGTTAGGAAGAGCAGCTCAGTTTCCACCTCATCTGCCTACGGCGGCCTTTCTCAATAGCAAGGCTATGCTCACTGAGTCTGTACATAGTCAAAGCTTTCCTTAAGTTTGTGTCAGTCACAGTGGTCAGCTATTCTCCCATTGTGTATTCTCTGTTTAGGGCCAAATATTATTATATTTTGCTCTGTTTTTTGTTGTTAATTCTTTCAAATGTGTCAAGTGATTATCTTTTAGTTGGCTTATGATTTTGTTGGGTGTAATTGTCTCTCTCTCTATCTCTCTCTCTCTCTCTCTCTCTCTCTTTCTGTCTCTCTCCCTCTCTCTCTGTCTGCCTCTCTCTCTCAATTCAATTCAATTCAAGGGCTTTATCTCTCTCTCTCACTCCCTCTTACTCTTTATCTGTGTGTGTGTGTGTGTGTGTGTGTGTGTGTGTGTGTGTGTGTGTGCGTGCGTGCGTGCGTGCGTGTGTGTGTGTGCAGCTGCCTGTGGGGGAATGCATTCTCTACCTGCAGTGAGTTGAGGTTGTGTATCTGTGTGTTTGTCTATTTTAACACTGTGAGTGTGTGTGTGTATGTGTGTGTGTGTATATTTGTCACTCTCTCGGTGTGCCCCCCGGCCCATTAGTGTGTTTTCACCGTCCGCCCGGCTTTGTCAGCATGTCAGCAAAGTCTCCACCTCCAGGGATTGTCGCTGCACAATGAGCCTGAGAATTCACTTCATCTTCCCACAAAAACCCAAGCCGCATCCCTCCCCGTTAGGTGTACATTATGGAGACAGATCTGTGCTGCTGCGATGTCAGCTGTGTTGTGGCCTGTTCTGACTCCCTGACCAAAGTGGTGTCTCAAGGAAAAGAGGAGTGAGTAGAGAGAGATATGGCTGATGTTTGCCACAGATAAATAAAGCGAATTAGCCTTTAATGACGGGGGTGTTTAGCTCTGGCAGTAAGTGGACCTTCTCTGTGGACGGTGTTTTTCT
Source organism: Oncorhynchus nerka (assembly GCF_034236695.1). Taxonomy (NCBI): domain Eukaryota; kingdom Metazoa; phylum Chordata; class Actinopteri; order Salmoniformes; family Salmonidae; genus Oncorhynchus; species Oncorhynchus nerka. The sequence continues at coordinate 22,480,870 of NC_088406.1, read as the reverse complement.
GTGGTGATGCTCTGTTCTGTTCTCCCTCGTGTTATGTGCTTATATATGCATAGAGACAGACACTGGAATGTAGGCGTATACATTCACACTAGGCCTGACCCCATTTAGTCGACTGGTCGATTGTTTGGTCGATAGGCTGTTGGTTGACCGGGATTTCTTTAGTCGAACAGTGACCATTCGTTTTTTCATGGTGCAGAAGACGCCGGTCTGATTCGCTGCGTAGGCCACGGGGATGACACAGTCCATCACTCTAAGACACGTGATACTGAAATGTTACATGGTTATGTAAAACATAATGTTGCAGCAGCAGAGAACAGGAAACAACCCTTGCCTTAAGACTTATTTGAATGGGAGTTTTACTAGGGGTGGTCGGGTAATGTAGTTATGTGCACAAGCGCAAAACACCATATCTGTCATATTTTGTCCCATCCGAATCTGCCATTCCAGTAAATTGTACATGGCAGGAGAGTAACAATTCCAGCCAGAATAACCCACTGTTTATTGGTGAACTCCTAGGTGAATAATACTAGTCCCGTGCGAATCGACATCCCTGTGTTTTGAGAGAAATGTTTGAGTTTCACAGGTGTTGTTCACCGTTTGAACAAGAAAATAATAACTTATTCAATATGCTGTGCATTGCCTATATATGAAGACCTACATCTATCAACTTTCACAGTGAATGCTTTTGTTCATATGTTTTGTGCGTATGAATTGAATATTGCCAAATGCATCAGTAAAAAATAGTGTGCCTATTTAATATAACCATTTCTGTTAATAGATCACAAAGCAAATCAAATCGAAATCAAATCAAATGTATTTATATAGCTCTCCGTACATCAGCTGATATCTCAAAGTGCTGTACAGAAACCCAGCCTAAAACCCCAAACAGCAAGCAATGCAGGTGTAGAAGCACGGTGGCTAGGAAAAACTCCCTAGAAAGGCCAAAACCTAGGAAGAAACCTAGAGAGGAACCAGGCTATGTGGGGTGGCCAGTCCTCTTCTGGCTGTGCCGGGTGGAGATTATAACAGAACATGGCCAAGATGTTCAAATATTCATAAATGACCAGCATGGTCAAATAATAAGGCAGAACAGTTTAAACTGGAGCAGCAGCACGGCCAGGTGGACTGGGGACAGCAAGGAGTCATCATGTCAGGTAGTCCTGAGGCATGGTCCTAGGGCTCAGGTCCTCCGAGAGAGAGAAAGAAAGAGAGAAAGAGAGAATTAGAGAGTGCACACTTAAATTCACACAGGACACCAAATTGACAGAAGAAGTACTCCAGATATAACAAACTGACCCTAGCCCCCCGACACATAAACTACTGTAGCATAAATACTGGAGGCTGAGATAGGAGGGGTCAGGAGACACTGTGGCCCCATCCGAGGACAACCCGGACAGGGCCAAACAGGAAGGATATAACCCCACCCACTTTGCCAAAGCACAGCCCCCACACCACTAGAGGGATATCTTCAACCACCAACTTACCATCCTGAGACAAGGCCGAGTATAGCCCACAAAGATCTCCGCCATGGCCTAAAGGTATGGAAACGATGAGTTCACTTTCACATCCATAACCTTAAAACGCATCTGAAGATTAAGTTCACTGTTTAGCTCACATCTGAGGGCTGGGGTGCATTTAGGACGTCTACTGCGGATCCCTAAAATATCCTAATGATTATAATCACACTTCCTCAATTCATGTAGTTTGGCGACACTCTACCAAAGATGGTTAAGATGGTATGGTTTAGACACTTGCGAACCAAGCTAGAGTTATCAGTGTAGCCTGTTATAAAATATATATAACACTTTTTTGGTTACAACATGATTCCATATGTGTTATTTATATAGTTCAGATGTCTTCACTATTATTATACAATATAAAAAATAGTAAAAATACAGAAAACCCTTGAATGAGTAAGTGTGAGTACATTTTTGACTGGTACTGTATACAAAGCCTTATTACAGCAGACTATAAACAGTTGCATGCATTTATGAATTGTGGTTTATTTATTATTTAGGCTAATTATTCAAAGCTTCCTTTGTTATTTAATTTCAAAACAAAAATGCTTGATTGCATTTCAAAGCATGAATGTTTCGTAAGCTGTGTGATGGCATGAACAAATGAATGATTGATTGATACAGTAGCCTATATATTGAAATACGATATTAAGACGAAACAAAACAATTTTCTGCCTGTTTGGAAGTGTAAACAACACTAAATAAATGAGGCCTACAACTGGATGGTGGTTATACAAGGCTGCTATACTAAGCCTAATAATGATAACGCCATTACTTATTATTATAATGATGTTCATAGTAATAATTGTAATAATAACAATAAGAAGGAGATCAAGAAAATTAAGGGTATAGTAGCGAGAGCTGCGTGTGTCACGATCGTCGTCCTCCTCGTCTCAGGAGGAGTAGTTGGAAGGATCGGAGGACCAAAATGCAGCGTGGTATGTGTTCATCGTGAATTTAATAAACAGAGAACACTTGAACAAACTATACAAAACAATAAACGAAAAACGACTGTGAAGCTATAAGAACTGTGCTGACACAAGCAACTAACATGTCATTGCAGGCAATCTCAACTCTGTGCGTTGCATTGAAGACATCCTCCTCCCTCATGTGGTACCCTTCCTGCAGGCTACCCTGACATGACCCTCCAGCATGACAATGCCACCAGCCATACTGCTCGTTCTGTGAGTGATTTCCTGCAAGACAGGAATGTCAGTGTTCTGCCATGGACAGGCAAGAGCTCAGATCTCAATCCCATTGAGCACGTCTGGGACCTGTTGGATCGGAGCGTGAGGGCTAGGGCCATTCCCCCCAGAAATGTCCGGGAACTTGCAGGTGCCTTGGTGGAAGAGTGTGGTAACATCTCACAGCAAGAACTGGCAAATCTGGACGTTTCTTTTTTTGCTGAGTTTATATGGATGATTTGTAAAGCCAGGCACATTTAACAATTAGGCTAAGCCCTTTTCGCACAGGACTAGTTTTACATTATGTAATTATTAACCCAGAATGTTCGTTATTCCAGAGGACGATTCAGACAGGATTGTTTTTATTTTTAAATTCCATTCCATAATATTTTTTTTCTCCCAATAAATTGACAGTTATGTGTGAAGTTATTTCAAAAAGTATCCACCCTTTGCCTTGATGACAGCTTTGCACACGCTTGGCATTCTCTCAACCAGCTTTCTTCTGGAATGCTTTCCCAACAAGTGCTCCCACAAATACTGAGCACTTGTTGGCTGCTTTTCCTTCACTCTGCGGTCCATCTCATCTTGAGGTCGACCGATTATGATTTTTCAACACCGATACCGATTATTGGGCGACCAAACAACGCCGATAGCGAGTAATCGGCCGATTTTTATTTATTTGTAATAATGACAATTTCAACAATACTGAATGAACACTTATTTTAACTTTTTTTTTTTTACTAGGCAAGTCAGTTAAGAACAAATTCTTATTTTCAATGACGGCCTAGGAACAGTGGGTTAACTGCCTGTTCAGGGGCAGAACGACAGATTTGTACCTTGTCAGCTCGGGGATTCGAACTTGCAACCTTTCGGTTACTAGTCCAACGCTCTAACCACTAGGCTACCCTGCCGCCCCTAGCCTCAAAAAAAATTATGAAACATGTTCAATTTTGTTTAAATAATGCAAAAACAAAGTGTTTGAGAAGTAAAAGTGCAATATGTGCCATGTAAAAAAGCTAACATTTGAGTTCCTTGCTCAGAGCATGAGAACATATGAAAGTTGGTGGTTCCTTTTAACATGATACTTCAATATTCCAACGTAAGAGGTTTTAGGTTGTAGTTAATATAGTATTTATAGGGCTATTTCTCTCTATACCATTTGTATCTCATATACCTTTGACTTTTGGATGTTCTTATAGGCACTTTAGTATTGCCAGTGTAACAGTATAGCTTCCGTCCCTCTCCTCGCCCCTACCTGAGCTCGAACCAGGAACACATCGACAACAGCCACACTCGAAGCAGCGTTACCCATCGCTCCACAAAAGCTGCGGCCCTTGCAGAGCAAGGGGAATAACTACTCCAAGTCTCAGAGCGAGTGACATTTGAAATGCTATTAGTGCGCACCCCACTAACTAGCTAGCCATTTCACATCGGTTACACCAGCCATTAGGCTGATAGGCTTGAAGTCATAAACAGCGCTGTGCTTGCGAAGAGCTGCTGGCAAAACGCATGAAAGTGCTGTTTGAATGAATGCTTACGAGCCTGCTGCTGCCTACCATCGCTCAGTCAGACTGCTCTATCAAATATCAAATCATAGACTTAACTATAACATAATAACAGACAGAAATACGAGCCTCTGGTCATTAATATGGTCGAATCTGGAAACTATCATTTCTAAAAAGGAAACTATCATAAAAAAAGTTTATTATTTCAGTGAAATACTGAACCGTTCGGTATTTTATCTAACGGGTGGCATCCCTAAGTCTAAATATTCTTGTTACATTGTACAACCTTCAATGTTATGTCGTAATTACGTAACATTCTGGCAAATTAGTTCGCAATGAGCCAGGCTGCCCAAACTGTTGCATATACCCTGACTCTGCGTGCAATGAACGCAAGAGAAGTGACACAATTTCACCTGGTTAATATTGCCTGCTAACCTGGATTTCTTTTTAGCTAATAAGCAGGTTTAAAAATATATACTTCTGTGTATTGATTTTAAGAAAGGCATTAGTGTTTATGGTTAGGTACAGTCGTGGACGATTCGCAAATGCGCTTTTGTTAAATCATCCCCCAGCGTTGTATCGATTATATGCAACGCAGGACACGCTAGATAAACTAGTAATATCATCAACCATGTATAGTTAACTAGTGATTATGATTGATTGATAGTTTTTTATAAGATAAGTTTAATGCTAGCTAGCAACTTACCTTAGCTTCTACTGCATTCACATAACAGGCAGGCTCCTCGTGGGATGCAATGAGAGGCAGGTGGTTAAAGCATTGGACTAGTTGCAAGATTGATTCCCAGAGCTGACAAGGTAAAAATCTGCAGAATGCTGTGGTAGCCATGATGGTTAACCTCTCTAGGGTATGTGGGACGCTAGCGTCCCATCTGGCCAACATCCAGTGAGATTGCAGAGCGCCAAATTCAAATACAGAAATACTCATTATAAAAATTCAGAAAACAAAACATACTTTACATAGGTTTAAAGATGAACTTCTTGTTAATCCAACCACGGTGTCAGATTTATAAAATGCTTTTCGGCGAAAGCATACCTAACATACCTAGCCCAGAACATAGCCCAGTTGACAAATTATTACAAACAGTAACCAGCCAAGCAGAAGCATTACAAAACTCAGAAATAGAGATAAAATGAATCCCTTACCTTTGATGATCTTCATATGGTGGCACTCAGAAGACATTCATTTACTCAATAAATGTTCCTTTTGTTCGATAAAGTCTCTTTATGTCCAAAAACCTCCGTTTTGTCCGCACGTTTTCTTCAGTAATCCACAGGATCAAACGCAGTCAAAACAGGCAGACAAAAAATCCAAATTGTATCCGTCAAGTTCATAGAAACATGTCAAACGATGTTTATATTCAATCCTCAGGTTGTTTTTAGCCTAAATGATCTATAATATTTCAACTGGACAATAACGTTGTCAATATAAAAGGTAAACAAGAAATGCACTCTCTCAGGATTGCGCATGAAAAAGCTCTGCGACACGGTAGGGTCCACTCATTCAGACTGGTCTTACTCCCTCATTTATAAGAATACAAGCCTGAAACTATTTCTAAAGACGGTTGACTGTTGAATTCTCAGGTTTTCGCCTGTCAAATCAGTTCTGTTATACTCACAGACTCTATTGTAACAGTTTTGGAAACTGTAGAGTGTTTTCTATCCATATCTACCAGTTATATGCATATCATATCATCTGGGCCTGAGTAGCAGGCCGCTTAATTTGGGCATGCTTTTCATCGAAAATTCAGAATGCTGAGAGGTTAAGTGTGCCTTGAATTGTAAGTAAATCACAGACAATGTCACCAGCAAAGCACCCCCCCACACCATCACACCTTCTCCTCCATCCTTCACTGTGGGAGCCACACATGTAGAGATCATCTATTCACCTATTCCGCGTCTCCCAAAGTCAAGGCGGTTGGAACCAAAAATCTCAAATTTGCACTCTTTTAGACCAAAGGACATATTTTCACTGTTCTAATGTCCATTGCTCGTGTTTCTTGGTCCAAGCAAGTCTCTTCTTCTTATTGGTGTCCTTTAGTAGTGGTTTCTTTGTAGCAATTTAACCATGAAGGCCTGATTCACATTCTCCTCTGAACAGGAGGAAGAGTTGATGTTGAGATGTGTCTGTTACTTGATCTCTGTGAAGAATTTATTTCGGCTGAAATTTCTGAGACTGGTACCTTTAATGAACGTGTCCTCTGCAGCAGAGGTAACTCTGAGTCTTCCTTTCCTGTGGCGGTCCTCATGAAAGGCAGATTCATCATAGTGCATGATCTTTTTTTGTGAAGAAACCTTCAAAGTTCTTGAAAATTGATTGACCTTCATGTCTTAAAGTAATGATGGACTGTCGTTTCTCTTTGCTTATTTGGGCTGTTCTTGCCATAATATGGACTTGGTATTTTAACAAATAGGGCTATATTCTGTATACCAACTCTACCTTGTCACAACACAACTGAAACATATTAAGAAGGAATGAAATTCCACAAAAACATTTAACTTGGCACACCTGTTAATTGAAATGCATTCCAGGTGAATACCTCATGAAGCTGGATGAGAGAATGCCAAGAGTGTGCAAAGCTGTCATCAAGACAAAGAGTGGCTGCTTTGAGTAATCTCAAATGTAAAATATATTTTGATTTCACACTTTTTTGGTTATTACATGATTCCATATGTGTTATTTCATAGTTTTGATGTCTTCACTATTATTCTACAATGTAGAAAGTAGTACAAATAAAGAAAACCATTAAATGAGTAGGTGTGTTCAAACCTTTGACTTGTATTGTATATACTGTATTTTTGTTGTTGTTGTGAGAACAGACTCTTTGGTACACTTATTTCTTTAGTTTTGTTTTCACTGCAACAAATAGTAAGACAATAATCTAATATTGTAATCTAACAGCAACTGTTTGGCACACATAATACTTACCCAATGCGTGCTCCTATACCCCCCTTTTTCTTCATCTCCAGTAGTTTCCACAACTAAGTCAATTAACCTGTTGCGTCGAGCAATCCCGTATCCGGGAGCGTAATTATAGCCTCAAGCTCATTACCATAACGCAACGTTAACCTCTTCAGTCGACCCTCTACTTTTTTGAACATTCTGTTAAAAATCGCGCAACATTTCAGCGCCCTGCTACTCATGCCAGGAATATAGTATATGCATTTGCTTAGTCTGTGTGGATAGAAAACACTCAGACGTTTAAAAAACTGGTTAAATCACTGCTGTGGCTTTACCAGAACGGCATTTACATCGAAAAGCACAGGAAAAACTGATCACTGAAAATGGGGAAAATATATCCATGCGCTACTTGAACCCATTGATAAACGTGAACCACAATTAATTGACTGAGGTTGCAGTACCTACAGCTTCCACAGGGTGTCTAGAGTCTTGTCATTTCCCTTCGAGTTTTTTCTTGGTCAAACACATACAGGACACCGTATCTAATCCGGTCTAGGACCGGATATTTTCGTTGAGTTTCTAGCCGGACATTTTTCCAGACGGACAGCTAATAATCTTTACATCGCCTCCTGATGAATTTTATCGCTTATTAACGTTTACTAATACCTAAAGTTGCATTACAAACGTATTTGAAGTGTTTTGTGAAAGTTTATCGTCGACTTTTTGAATTTTAAAAATGACGTTACGTTTTGAAACGATGTTTTTTTCGTTTATCACACAGTCTACATATAACGATATCTAGGCTTTATATGGACCGATTTAATCGAAATAAAGACCCAAATAGTGTTTATGGGACATCTAGGAGTGCCAACAAAGAAGATGGTGAAAGGTAATGAATGTTTTCTATTTTATTGTGCGGTTTGTGTAACGCCGAAATGCTAATTATTTTGTTTACGTCCCCTGTGGGTCTTTTGGGGTGTTGCATGCTATCAGATAATAGCTTCTCATGCTTTCGCCGAAAAGCATTTTAAAAATCTTGTTGCCTGGATTCACAACGAGTGTAGCTTTAATTCGATACCCTGCATGTGTATTTTAATGAACTTTTGAGTTTTAACTAATACTATTAGCATTTAGCGTAGCGCATTTGCATTTCCAGAGCTCTAGTTGGGACGCAAGCGTCCCGGGTAGAAGCAACAGGTTAACTATTCATGAAAATCGCAAATGAAATGAAATAAATATATTGGCTCACAAGCTTAGCCTTTTGTTAACAACACTGTCATCTCAGATTTTCAAAATATGCTTTTCAACCATAGCTACACAAGCATTTGTGTAAGAGTATTGATAGCTAGCATAGCATTAAGCCTAGCATTCAGCAGGCAACATTTTCACAAAAACAAGAAAAACATTTTTAAAAAAATAATTTACCTTTGAAGAACTTCGGATGTTAGATAGCAAATGTTCAGTTTTTCCAAAAATATTATTTGTGTAGGAGAAATCGCTCCGTTTTGTTCATCACGTTTGGCTAAGAAAAACCCCCCAAAATTCAGTCATTACAACGCCGAACTTTTTTCCAAATTAACTCCATAATATCGACAGACACATGGCAAACGTTGTTTAGAATCAACCCTCAAGGTGTTTTTCACATATCTATTCGATGATAAGTCATTCGTGGCAGTTTGGTTTCTCCTCTGAAGCAAATGGTAAAATACACGCAGCTGGAGATTACGCAATAATTGCAACGGAGGACACCAACCGGAGCACCTGGTAAATGTAGTCTCTTATGGTCAATCTTCCAATGATATGCCTACAAATACGTCACAATGCTGCAGACACCTTGGGGAAACGACAGAAAGTGTAGGCTCATTCCTTGCGCATTCACAGCCATATAAGGAGACATTGGAACACAGCGCATTCAAAATCTGGGGCATTTCCTGTTTGAAATTTCATATTGGTTTCGCCTGTAGCATCAGTTCTGTGGCACTCACAGATAATATCTTTGCAGATTTGGAAACGTCAGAGTGTTTTCTTTCCAAAGCTGTCAATTATATGCATAGTCGAGCATCTTTTCATGACAAAATATCTTGTTTAAAACGGGAACGTTTTTTTATCCATAAATTAAAAGAGCGCCCCCTATATCCAAGAAGTTAAGTCTTCCACAGATTTGGCTTCCCCTTTCCCTCCTGAGCAACCAGTAAAACATTTGCCCGTTTCAAGTTTCTTTTTCACGTCCTCCGCATCCATTTTGCTGCCGACATTACTGTGTTCAGAGTTTGTTATAACCAACTTATTGATGTGTTTATGATAGGCTATAGGTCAGGTCCTATTGGTCACATGCATGTGATTCTTACATGTTTCACATAAAGAGAGCAAGGGATGAAGGAATAAGGAATTTTTTCCTAAACAAATGAGGGATTTCGGAAACAAAACTTTTGAGTCAGAAACAAGTAAGCAACTAAATGGCTGGAATAATGTAGCAGCTTCAGCATGGACAGCGCAGTAAACACATCCTGCACTGTTGTCACTTTTCGCTGCAGTAGGGAGGAGAGCGAGACCACTTGCACCAGTCACACAGGCACTCACTGTAATTGTTTTTTAACACTGTGACCATCAGGCTCTTTCTTGAGTCATTTGTGTGTCTTAATTATTTAATCAAACAGTGTGCTTAAAGCATCAGACAAGCTCAGTGCATATGTTGTTGTTATTATTCAAACTCATAGGGTGTCTATATATGGAAAAATTAGTTGGTCGAAAGAACAGAACCACTCAAGATTTTCTCTAGTTGGGGACTGCCCTAATTCACACACACAGTTGCTCATATAACAGCAGTTACGTCTCACACATACTCCCCCTACTTTCTTCCTCCCCTCTCTCTTATTCTCTCGCTCCTTCCCTTCTCTCCATTCTCGTCTTACACACACACACACACACACACACACACACACAAACTGCAGATTTGATGCTGAGCTTAACATAAAGAGAAGTGTGCTCTGTGAAGCAAGTATTTATCATTGGGCGTCTAGTTAGGTTAGGTAGACAAGTGATATGTTGTATCAGGTAGAGGACAAACAGTAGGAAACACCCACGCACGCGCACACACACACACACACACACACACACACACACAAATATGCACACATTGGATCCAGCAGGTCAGCCAAACTCCTGTGTGAGTCAAGTCCTAACTCCACTGTTATGTAAGCTGGTATTACAATCAGCACACACGCACCATAACCTGACCGTTGAGGTAAAAACAATTTCCAGTTCCAGGGAAGCACTGTAACAAGTTCAGTACTTGTACTTGTTCAGTGGAAATAGTTACATTCGGATGCAAGTGTGTGTGTGTGTGTACTTCTTCAATGGCGATCGTTACAGTCAGATTTAGGTGTGTGTGTGTACTTGTTCAATGGCGATCGTTACAGTCAGAATTATGTGTGTGTGTGTGTACTTGTTTAGTGGAAATAGTTACATTCGGATGCAAGTGTGTGTGTGTGTGTACTTCTTCAATGGCGATCGTTACAGTCAGATTTAGGTGTGTGTGTGTACTTCTTCAATGGTGATCGTTACAGTCAGATTTAGGTGTGTGTGTGTACTTGTTCAATGGCGATCGTTACAGTCAGAATTATGTGTGTGTGTGTGTGTGTACTTGTTCAATGGCGATCGTTACAGTCAGATTTAGGTGTGTGTGTGTGTACTTCTTCAATGGCGATCGTTACAGTCAGATTTAGGTGTGTGTGTGTACTTCTTCAATGGCGATCGTTACAGTCAGATTTAGGTGTGTGTGTGTGTGTGTGTGTGTGTGTGTGTGTGTGTGTGTGTGTGTGTGTGTGTGTGTGTGTGTACTTCAATGAACAACAGTCAGATTTAGGTGTGTGTGTGTACTTCTTCAATGGCGACCGGTACAGTTAGATTTAGGTGTGTGTGTGTGTGTGTGTGTGTGTGTGTGTGTGTGTGTGTGTGTGTGTGTGTGTGTGTGTGTGTACTTCAATGAACAATATGTAAATGTGCACACATGCACCTTCAGCTCATAATTAGTGTAGACCTACAGTAGTCTGTATGCTTGCATCCATCCATGCTAGGGCTGTCCCCGACTAGAGCAAATCTTGGTCGACCAAGAGTCGTCTTTTCGATTGGTCTAAATTTTAAAACCTTTATTTTTTCATACACTACATATAAGCAAAAGTATGTGGACACCACTTCAAATGAGTGGATTTGGCTATTTCAGCCACATCCATTGCTGACAGGTATATAAAATCGAGCAGAATGGCCTATCTGAAGAGCTCAATGACTTTAAACTTGACACCGTCATAGGATGCCAAGTCAGTTCGTCAAATTTCTAACCTGCTACAGCTGCCCCTGTCAACTGTAAGTGCTGTTATTGTGAAGTGGAAACGTCTGGGAGCAACAACGGCTCAACCGCATAGTGGTAGGCCTCACAAGCTAAAAGAATGGGACCACCGAGTGCTGAAACGCGTAGCGAATAAAAATCGTCTGTCCTCGTTTGCAACACTCACGACTGAGTTCCAAACTGCCTCTGGAAGCAACGTCAGCACAATAACTGTTTGTCAGTAGCTTCATGAAATGGGTTTCCATGGCCGTACACAAGCCTAAGATCACCATGAGCAATGCCAAGTTTTGGCTGGAGTGGTGAAAAGCTCGCCGCCATTGGACTCTGGAGCAGTGGAAACGTTCTCTGGAGAGATGAATCACGCTTCACCATCTGGCAGTCCGACGGACGAATTTGGGTTTGGTGGATGCCAGGAAAATGCTGCCTGCCTGAATGCATAGTGCCAACTGTAAAATTTGATGGAAGAGGAATAATGGTCTGCGGCTGTTTTCCATGGTTTGGGCTAGGCCCCTTAGTTCCAGTGAAGGGAAATCTTAACGCTACAGCATACAGTGACATTCTAGATGATTCTGTGCTTCCAACTTTGGTGAAGGCCCTTCCTGTTTCAGTATGACAATGCTCCCGTGTGGAAGAACTTGTCTGGCCTGCAAAGAGCTCTGACCTCAACCCCATCGAACACCTTTGGGAAGAATTTGAACGCCGACTGCAAGCCGGGCCTAATTGCCCAACATCAGTGCCTGACCTCACTAATGCTCTTGTGGCTGAATGGAAGCAAGTCCCCGCAGCAATGTTCCAACATCTCGTGGAAAGCCTTCCCAGAAGAGTGGAGGCTGTTATAGCAGCGAAGGGAGGACCAACTCCATATTAATGCCCATGGTTATGGAATGAGATGTTTGACGAGCCGGTGTCTACATACTTTTGGTCATGTAGTGTATATAAACACAACCTATGTGTTTTAATAAAATAATTTATATGTACTGAGCATGTCTGATGCTTTAAGCATGCTGTTTGATTATCAAGTTAGCCTAACCTCTCTCTCTGTCTTGTTCTCTGTCTCTTTTTCTCTTTTTCTGTCTCTCTCTGTCTCTCACCATATCTATTACAGTCCCCATCTTCTCTCTCTCTCTCTCTCTCTCTCTCTCTGTCTTGTTCTCTGTCTCTTTTTCGCTCTCTACCCACGCTCCCTCTCTGCGTCCTGTCCCTTTCACTGACTATTTCAGTCTTTAAAATCTTTGTGCTTTTCTGTACCCTCTATCTCTCTCCCTCTCTCTCTCTCTCTCTCTCTCTCTCAATTCTCTATCTCCCTCCCTCACTCCCTCCCTCCCTGCATTCTTTTTAACCCCTCGTTCTCCCAGTCTCTGCATCTCAGAGTGAAGGAGTGTTTGAACTGACAACTCTTCATGCAATAGCATCTTTATCCTTGGGGATGTTCACCAAGCTTCTCTAGGCTGTGCTGTGTGAAAGGCATACCAACCAGCCTACAAGACACACGCGCACACACACAAGCACGCGCGCGCACACACACACACACACTTCTCTGAGTTTTAGTCTGTTTACTATTCTTGTGTGGATTTTTGATATAGTAAAATGTGTACTCACTCACTCACTCACTCACTCACTCACTCACTCACAAATATGTGTATGTGACCAATACATTTGATTTGATTTGACACACACTCTTTGGTGGATTGTGGATCTTTGTTCCCTAAATGACTTATGGGTCTTATTTAAATGTAGGTTTTGGATGGTGGTTTTCATTGTTTCAGCCGAGTGGTTTGGCCACTGTTAAAAAGCAGATGTTTTTGTAGGTCATAGAATTGTAGACGGACTCGTAGTGCTGAAAGTGAGTGTTTTGAAGGAGAGAGTATGTGTGTGTGTGTGTGCGTCCATGTGTGCGTGCGTGAGTGTGCGTTTTGTGGGTGTGTGGCAGTTCTCTTTATCCAGCATTTTATTCGAAGTTCTCTCGGACATGTGGACTCTTCCTGTCCACCCTGCAGTCACTACGGTGGAAAACGTTGAGTCATCATAACCCCGACCGTGGTGGCGCTCCTATCTCGACCAACATGGTATTTACCGGATCAGGGTTTCTCCCAGTACCCGGATTAGAGCATATTTGTGGCCACTTATTTCAGAAATGCTCCTTCTTTTTCTGACAAGAAAAATTAAACTAAGCACAACAGAAGGCCTAAAGAAACTAAACACAACAGAAGGCCTAAAGAAACTAAACACAACAGAAGGCCTACAGAAACTAAACACAACAGAAGGCCTAAAGAAACTAAACACAACAGAAGGCCTAAAGAAACTAAACACAACAGAAGGCCTAAAGAAACTAAACACAACAGAAGGCCTACAGAAACTAAACACAACAGAGGCCTAAAGAAACTAAACACAACAGAAGGCCTACAGAAACTAAACACAACAGAAGGCCTAAAGAAACTAAACACAACAGAAGGCCTAAAGAAACTAAACACAACAGAAGGCCTAAAGAAACTAAACACAACAGAAGGCCTAAAGAAACTAAACACAACAGAAGGCCTAAAGAAACTAAACACAACAGAAGGCCTAAAGAAACTAAACACAACAGAAGGCCTAAAGAAACTAAACACAACAGAAGGCCTAAAGAAACTAAACACAACAGAAGGCCTAAAGAAACTAAACACAACAGAAGGCCTAAAGAAACTAAACACAACAGAAGGCCTAAAGAAACTAAGCACAACAGAAGGCCTAAAGAAACTAAACACAACAGAAGGCCTAAAGAAACTAAACACAACAGAAGGCCTAAAGAAACTAAACACAACAGAAGGCCTAAAGAAACTAAACACAACAGAAGGCCTAAAGAAACTAAACACAACAGAAGGCCTATTTTACTCCCAGTTTGAGCCATATCTGGGTTGTTGCTTATGAAGATAGATTACATGTTTTCGAGACATACTGTTGCAGTTTTTCTTGTAGGTCAAGAATAGTATTATGATAGAGGGATCTGTTTCTAACTTCAGCTTTCCTGCAGTCTAATAGTGTTATGTTTTCTTTGGTATGTGTGTGTTTTTGTGATGCTGCACTCCTCCTTCCACTAGCCATGCAATTATTTTGTTCTTTGCTTCTAGAACTAAACCTCCTGGTTTTTCGGAAACGTGCAATTGAGTGTCCACATAGAGTCCACACATAATGATGTCATACCTCCTACGGTTGCATGGTTACTATGTATTCCGTCATCTCCTTCCCCCTCCCCCATCCACTCAATCTTCACAATCAAATGGATAATTTGAAGGCTGTTAGGCCTAGAGGTCAAAGGTCAAGTTGCAGGATATGTGGCATGTCTTTTGTGGTTGTAAATCCTTTTCCCCTTTGCCCCAGTCTCCCCCTGTCTCCCCCATGGCTAACGTCTCTCTCCTCTCTTTAGTTGCAGGATGGAAGAGTGATGATGGGATGGATGTGAATATGGGCCAGTGGGGCTACATAGGCATGCGTGCCCCTCTCGTCTGCCTGGCCCTGTTGCTGCTACTCTCCCAGCCGCACCACTGCTGCTGCCAGGACTCTCAGGGGCATCCCCAGGGCCCCGCCAACGGCCCTCACTTTCTCTTCACTCAGCCCGTCTACCATGCCACCGTCTACGAGAACTCCGCGGCGCGCACCTACGCCAACAGTAAAGTTAAAATGGGCATCCACTTGGACCAGCGCTCCTGGGAAATCCGCTACAGGATCACCTCTGGGGATGAAGAAGGCTTCTTTAAAGCAGAGGAGTACGTGCTGGGAGATTTCTGCTTCTTACGCATAAGGACTAAAGGTGGCAACGCAGCCATCTTGAATCGAGAAATCCAGGATAGCTACTTACTGACAGTGAAAGCCTCTGTCAAAGGGGAGGTTCTGGAGACCTGGACCAAAGTGACGGTCCAGGTCCTGGACATGAATGACCTTCGACCTTTATTCTCGCCCACCACATACTCAGTCACCATAGCAGAAAGTACCCCCCTCAGGACTAGCATAGCACAAGTTACAGCCACTGACGCTGACGTCGGCTCCAACGGGGAATTTTACTACTTCTTTAAGGAGAAAATGGAGCTGTTCGCCGTGCACCCAACTAGCGGTGTGGTCTCCCTCAGTGGGAAACTGAACATTGAGGAGCAGAACCGATACGACCTAGAAATCCAGGCAGTGGACCGCGGGATGAAGTTGTATGGCAATAACGGTGTGAGCAGTACGGCCAAGCTCTTTATGCATGTAGAGCGTGTCAACGAGCATGTGCCAGTCATGAATGTGGTCACCCATGTCCCCTCGTGGTTGGACAAGGACCCTGTGTATGCAGTGGTCACTGTGGAAGACCTGGACAAGGGGTTAAATGGAGAGATTGAGTCTTTGTCTATAGTGGCCGGAGACCCTGTGAAGCAGTTTACTCTGGAAAGGTCAGAGGGCGATGAGTTCGCTATCAAAGCATCTGACCAAGTGGACTGGGATAACTTCCCTTATGGATATAACCTCACACTTCAGGCCAAGGACAAGGGTGTCCCACAAAAGTTTTCTGCGGTCAGGGTTGTGCACATCATGGTGAAGAAACCACAGGCTGTGGAAGTGAAATTCAAACAGGAGTCGTACGAAATTAGTCTCTTTGAAATCTCACCCCCAGGCATGATCGTAGAGGTGGTGAAAATCACCCCTGAACCAGACGATGCTGAATATATCCTGACCCCCTCGGCAGACTCCTACTACTTCCGGATGAACACCTTAACAGGCGTGATCTCAACAACTCGCTGGTTCACGGAGGTCACCCAGGACGTGTTTGACCTCGAGGTGGTGGAGATGGACAGCGAGCTGAGGGTCAAAGTTCGGGTCTCCATCGAGGATGCCAACGACAACACCCCAACTTTCACTCAGTCTTCGTACGAGGTGTTTGTCAACGAGAGCGTTCCCATGGGATCGACCATTCTGACGGTGTCCGCTGTGGATGGTGATAGTGGGGAGAATGGATACATAACATACAGCATAGCCAGCCTTCAGCCCCTGCCCTTCAAAATCAACCAGTTCTCTGGAATCCTCACCACCACACAGGAGCTGGACTTTGAGTCCTCGTCTGAGAGCTATGTTTTTGTGGTCAGGGCCTCTGACTGGGGTTCCCCCTACAGACGAGAGAGTGAAGTCAACGTAACTGTCCATCTGGAGAATGTGAACGACAACCAACCCTTATTTGAGAAAGTGGCGTGCCAGGGAGTGGTATCTCGGGACTTCCCCACCGACGAGGTGATAACCACCATGTCTGCCATTGACATAGATGAGCTAGAGCTGGTGAAGTACAAGATCCTGGAAGGGAATGAGAGGGGATTCTTCGACCTGAACCCTGACTCAGGGGTCCTGACCCTACGGAGGTCCCTCTCCACTGCCAGTCCTAAAAATGGTATCTTCAGTTTGAAAATAACCGCCACAGATGGAGAGAACTTCTCCGATCCAATGTTCGTGAACATCTCTATTGTTCATGGGAAATCTCCGCCCAAGAACTTCAACTGTAGGGAGACCAGAGTCGCCCAAAAGCTAGCTGAGAAATTACTAAATAAGTCCAAAGCTAGAACCAAGCCCAAGATCGAGGAAGGATTCATTGACCTTTTCTCCGTCAACAGACAGACACCTCAGTTTGACAAGGCCTTTCCCGCAGACATATCAGTATGCGAGGACCTCAAGGTTGGGTCCAGTGTCTTCAAGGTCAACGCCTACGACGGCGACACAGGTTTTAACGGTCAGATTTTGTACGCCATCTCAGATGGAAACACAGACAGCTGTTTCACCATCGACATGGAGAGTGGGCTGATCAGTGTCTTCCTGCCCATGGACAGAGAGAAAAGAGACAGATACCTCCTCAACATCACTATCTACGACCTGGGCCTGCCACAGAAAACCGCTTGGCGTCTGCTCACCGTCTACATTGAAGATGCCAATGACAATACACCTCAATTCCTGCAGGAGGGAGGCTATAGAACCGTCATTCCCGAAAACATGGCCATCGGCACCGATGTCATTCAGGTTGAAGCCACTGACAAAGACCTGGGGCCTAATGGAGAAATTGTCTACTCTGTCCTGACCAGCACCACCCAGTTCGGCATCAACAGCTCTAACGGGATTGTGTATGTTGCCGGCCAGCTGGACAGGGAGTTTGTCTCCAACTTCAACTTGAAGATCGAGGCTCGTGACCGTGCAGAGAAAGGGAACCAGAAGTTTTCAGTCACCACTCTGAAGATCTCTCTAGAGGACGTTAATGACTGCCCCCCTGCATTCATCCCCAGTGTCTACAACACCCGGGCTCTGGAGGACCTGCCAGTGGGAACCGTGGTGGCCTGGCTTGAGACTCAGGACCCAGACCTTGGCCTGGGTGGCCAGGTTAGATACTCCCTGGCCAACGACTACAACGGGAAGTTTGAGGTGGACAAGGCCAGCGGGGCCATCCGACTGACCAAGGAACTGGACTACGAGACGCAACAGTTCTACAACCTCACGGTGAGAGCCAAGGATAAAGGGAGACCTGTCTCTCTGCTGTCTGTCACCTTCGTGGAACTAGAGGTGGTAGATGTAAACGAGAACCTTTACACTCCTTACTTCTCCCACTTCGCCCTCATGGGATCGGTGAAGGAGAGCGCCCGCATCGGGACCACCGTCCTCCAAGTCACGGCCCGGGATGACGACAATGGTAGAGATGGGGCAATCCAGTACTCTATCCGGGATGGGAGTGGACTGGGACGATTCGCCATCGACGAAGAGACGGGTAAGTGCAGATTGCCTGAAAAAAACCTGCTGTTACATGTAATATCGCTGTTTAGATTAGTCTTGGTAGTTGGTTTATTCCCTGGATTTATAGGCACTAACAATTGAACATAAAACAGATTACAAGCCTGCATTGTGTAGATTTGTTTAATTTAACATTGTGGTGAAGAGCTACAATATCCCCTTAAACTGACTAATCCTGTGTATGAGCCCTGTGTTTTTAATGATGCTGGACCTTATAAGTCCTGTCTCGCCTGTGTGTCTATATGTGTGTGTGTGTGTGTGTGTGTGTGTGTGTGTGTGTGTGTGTGTGTGTGTGTGTGTGTGTGTGTGTGTGTGTGTGTGTGTGTGTGTGTGTGTGTGTGTGTGAGACGGAGAGAGAGAGACATGCTCCGGAGGCCAGTCCAGCGGCTGACAAAAAAATCTAATTGTGGAGCGGCTGCCGTTTTTGTGGCTGGGGTGTTCTTAAGAAGGTTTAGAGCTGTGATTTATAAGCTTAGCTCCAGTCTGGGAGAGGGCCGTGTTGCCAGATTGAATTACAACTCCGCTATCTTTATTTACATTTAGTCTAGTTGTCATGTCATTTTTGCCTGACCCAGACATTTGGCATCTCTCTGCCTTCTCCACCTAATCCGCCCACCCCTCCTCTTCTACTCGTCTCCCACTCTTGGCTGGAGCTCCGGCCGACCAACTGGGAGGCTTGATGGGCCGTTTGTGACATTCTGCTCCAAGGTATTCTAGGATTTTCCTGATTCTATTTATTTAAAGGCGGCCCGTGCCCGGCCGTGTGGTCCTCCTGTCCACTGGCTAGACCGGGAGGGGCAGAGGAAATCGGTTAATTTCCTATCAGAAGGGAAAGGAGACTGCAGAGTGCAGAGAGGGAGGATTAGGGTTATTATGACATTAGTCCACGGTGTGTGATCTACCTCGTATCACCCCCCCCGAGACACACATACTATATAAATCCTCCATGAAACATGGACCAATAGTAGTTTCCACTTAAAATAGGAAGGGCTTGGATGAGGGGGAACATGGGAGAACAGGGGGGAGAAGTGGGAGAAGAAGTGAGAAATAGCTTTGAAACAGCATCACCTCCATGCCTGATGGAACGATAAATTATCTTGATGGTTTCAAATTGCCTTTAGATCCCCAGCAAATGGTGCTCTGGGTCCAAGTGATCCTTCATCCCACTCTACAATCATGCTGTAGAATGAGAATAAGATAACAGGAGAGAGCGAGAGAGAGAGAGAGAGAGAGAGAGACAGAGAGAGAGAGAAAGTGAGAGAGACAGAGAAAGAGACAATCCAACCGACTCCTCCTTTTGTTTGTCATGCAATTTTGCTGGAAACTGAGGAAGCCCCAAAGTGGTCCTCGAGCTCAGTTGTAGTCTATAGCCAAGGCTTGGTTGTCTTTTACATTTTTCATTTTGGTTTCAGGGAGGAGTAGCCTGGCTCAGCATGTTTAGCAGACTGACTCTTTTCTTCTGGGAAAAACTCATGAACTGTCATCCATTAAACTACTACTGTTCCTGCTCCATGCAACAATATTACTTTGAAGATAATGATAATAAATGCCTCAGCGTGCAACTGCCAGGTCATGTTTTGCAATTTCGTCTTGGATTAATTGCAGTCGGGGAATCGTCCCCAGACTTTTAAGATATATTCTTAGAGGTCATGTTTCAAATGAGCCCTTGAACATTTTGACAGACAGGAAATGCAGCCGCACTGCTTCACTCAAGCATTCACCAGGGGCCAGAAAGTCAAACTCTTAGCCCCAATCCATGTTAATCAGTCATAGGCCCCAGATGCAGAATGCTAGTTCCAAACTGTCAAATGACTCATCAGTGATGAAGAATGCAGAATACCAGCAGTATACCATCAGACAGTAGCAGTATACCATCAGACAGTAGCAGTATAGCTAGTTACAATATGGATCCACATTGCTACATAGAGCTATAAAAGCTTAATTTTTAGATGAAAAAGAGGCTCAGACACTCCCAGAGGCCCGTGTATGTTTCATGATCGATGTTCAAAGCTGAGTCAAAGGGGGCCAATGGATACCAGATCTCTCCTGTGATGGAGTGTTACTGTAGGCTCGACCTATATAATTACAGTAAGGATATCATGTCTTTGAAGAGAACTCCAGAATCCATTCCAGAATCCATAGAACTCATGTTGTTGATTTAAAAAGCGGATTGTGTTTTGCTCCCTCCTTTTTAGTTGCGTGTGAAGTCGGGATGCAACAGCCGAACTGAGCATCACAGTACGTTTACACAGCTGTTGAACTGTCACGTGTTCTCCCTCTCCGGCCTCTAGGTCAACAGCCTGCTCTTTATGGCGCACACCTGTCACCATCGTTCCTTCCCTATTGCCTCCGGTTCCTTCCCTATACCTGCCTTCCCTATATGCGGTTCCTTCATCAGACTCAGCTGGACTCCATCACTTCCCTGATTACCTTCCCTATGTATGCCACTCCCTTTGGTTCCTTCCCTATGTATGCCACTCCCTTTGGTTCCTTTCCTATATATGTCACTCCCTTTGGTTCCTTCCCTATGTATGCCACTCCCTTTGGTTCCTTCCCTATGTATGCCACTCCCTTTGGTTCCTTCCCTATATATGTCACTCCCTTTGGTTCCTTCCCTATGTATGCCACTCCCTTTGGTTCCTTCCTATATATGCCCCTCCCTTTGGTTCCTTCCCTATGTATGCCACTCCCTTTGGTTCCTTCCCTATGTATGCCACTCCCTTTGGTTCCTTCCCTATGTATGCCACTCCCTTTGGTTCCTTCCCTATGTATGCCACTCCCTTTGGTTCCTTCCCTATGTATGCCACTCCCTTTGGTTCCTTCCCTATGTATGCCACTCCCTTTGGTTCCTTCCCTATATATGCCACTCCCTTTGGTTCCTTCCCTATGTATGCCACTCCCTTTGGTTCCTTCCCTATGTATGCCACTCCCTTTGGTTCCTTCCCTATGTATGCCACTCCCTTTGGTTCCTTTGGTTCCTTCCTTCCCTATGTATGCCATGCCTTCCCTCCTCCACTTTGGTTCCTTCCCCACTATGTATGCCACTCCCTTTTCCTTCCTATGGTTCCTTCCCCCTTTGGTTCCTATGTATGCCACTCCCTTTGGTTCCTTCCCTATATATGCCCCTCCCTTTGGTTCCTTCCTATGTTCCTTCCCTGTATATATGCCACTCCCTTTGGTTCCTTCCCTATATATGCCACTCCCTTTGGTTCCTTCCCTATATGCCACGCCACTCCCTTTGGTTCCTTCCCTATATATGCCACTCCCTTTGGTTCCTTCCCTATGTATGCCACTCCCTTTGGTTCCTTCCCTATGTATGCCACTCCCTTTGGTTCCTTCCCTATGTATGCCACTCCCTTTGGTTCCTTCCCTATGTATGCCACTCCCTTTGGTTCCTTCCCTATGTTCCTTCCTATGCCACTCCCTTTGGTTCCTTCCCTATATATGCCCCTCCCTTTGGTACCTTCCTATGTATGCCACTCCCTTTGGTATTCCCTATGTATGCCACTCCTTTGGTTCCTTCCCTACTCCCTTTGGTTCCTTCCCTATGTATGCCACTCCCCTTGGTTTCTTCCCTATATATGCCACTCCCTTTGGTTCCTTCCCTATGTATGCCACTCCCTTTGGTTCCTTCCCTATATATGCCACTCCCTTTGGTTCCTTCCCTATATATGCCACTCCCTTTGGTTCCTTCCCTATATATGCCACTCCCTTTTGTTCCTTCCCCAGGCGTTATTGTTTCTGTTCCTGTGTTATGTCTGTGTGTTGTTCGTGTTTCTTGTTTTGTATTATGTTCCGTTTATTTTATTAAAACACTCCCTGAACTTGCTTCCCGACTCTCAGCGCACATCGTTACATGGACGTCGTTTTGTGCTTGGACTGGAAGAGAAGATGTGACAGTCAGTGGACTGCAGGTTGAAACAAACCACCTGGGAAACCCATAGGGGGAGGGCAATTCCACAGTAACGGAATTACGCTTTGATTCAGTTTTTTCACTTTAAAATGCAGAAGGTCTACTTTGAACAATTTCCATTGAAATATGTACAAAAACTAATTTAGTGGAAGAACTGTGTAAATGCCAACTTTGGTAACGGAATTACGGTATAATCTCCCTCAGGTTTTTATGTGACCACATTTTCCAAAAACTCGGTTAAATATCTTCTCTGAATTAACATTCACAGATGTCCGAAGAAAGAATGGGGTGTCAGCTATGACATGGCACATTGAGTAAAATGTTGTATTTTTGCTTATTGAAGTGGATTTAACACCATTAATCGTATTACGGTAACAGAATTACATCATGGGTCCCTGAGCTGTACTACACATAAATGCATTATTATGGATATGAGTTCCTTGGTCGCCATGGCGCCATAAGGTCGCCTAGGCAGACAGCTTTTTATGTTTTTTGATAACATTTTTTTCTGTTTATATCCGTTTTATTTTGCTAGCTTAATAAGTACTGAGTGTACAAAACATTATGAACACCTGCTCTTTCCATTACATATACTGACCAGGTGAATCCAGGTGAACGCTATGATCCCTTATTGATGTCACCTGTTAAATCCACTTCAATCAGTGTAGATGAAGGGGAGGAGACAGGTTAAAGAAGGATTTTAAAGCTTTGAGACAATTGAGACATGGATTTTGTATGTGTGTCATTCAGAGGGTGAATGGGCAAGACAAAGTATTTAAGTGCCTTTGAATGGGGTATGGTAGGTGTCAGGCGCACCGGTTTCTGTCCAGAACTGCTAGGCTGCTAGGTTTTCATGCTCAACAGTTTCCCGTGTGTATCAAGAATGGTCCACCACCCAAAGGACATCCAGCCTGCTTGACACAACTATGGGAAGCATTGGAGTCAACATGGGCCAGCATCCCTGTAGAACGCTTTCGACACCTTGTAGAGTCCTTGCCACGATGAATTGAGGCTGTCCTGAGGGAAAACGAGGGGGTGCAACTAAATATTAGGATGGCGTAGTTTTGTCAAGATAACCCATAGGCTGGCTAGCTAGCTTTTGTTTTTATTTGAAACTGGAGATGGCACTGGCTTGGACATTAAAGTGTTTTTTGTAGTTTTGAGTGGATTTCTCAGTTCAAGTTTGGACTATCCCAATAATTGATGTGTAGTAAGTCTCCGGCGCTTTATCGAAATCTAACAGATGTCGGCTTCACACAGATGGGCGCTACATGTTGTCTGAGGAGAATCTACCCACAGAGTCTGCAGAACAGCTGGGGATGGCACAAAAGCTGGTCCTCTGATGTGACCCCTGATTCCCCTTACTCAAGTCTTCTTCAGGGCGTCAGAGGACCTGAGAACAGCGTGGCGGAGGAGAGTGCTGAAGGTGGAGAGTGATGGCTCTTGACTGACTTTCAGGGGAGTGTAGTATACTTGGCCTACATGCAGCCCACCGTAGTTCTACTGTATTGTATTGTACTGTACTCTGCTGAGCTCTACTCACTGTGCTGTACTGTACTGTGCTATTCAATCTTGTGAAACATACAGTATGTCTGTAATAGGTTCAGATTTGGTCCAGTCTAGTCTGTCTGTGGACGTTAACAATAACATCAAGGCTAGGGTGGACTGGAAAAAAAGAGAGGGGGCTCATGGGTAGGTGTCAGTAAGAGATGGGAGAGGTGACATTAACTGGAGTGGGAGTGGGAGAGAGAGAGGGGGGCGAGAGAAAGAGAGGGGGTGAGAGAGAGAGGGGGAGCGAGAGGGAGAGAGAGAGGGGGAGAGAGAGTGGAGGAGAGGGAGAGAGGGGGAGAGTGGAGGAGAGGGAGAGAGAGAGAGTGGGGAGAGGGAGAGAGAGAGAGAGGGGGAGAGGGAGAGAGAGAGAGGGGGACAGAGGGGGGAGAGGGAGAGGGAGAGAGGGAGGACAGGGAGAGAGATAGAGGGGGAGAGGGAGAGAGAGAGGGAAGAGAGGGAGCGAGAGAGGGGGAGAGGGAGAGTGGAGGAGAGGGAGAGAGAGAGGTGGGGGAGAGGGAGAGAGTGGAGGACAGGGAGAGAGAGAGAGGGGGAGAGGGAGAGAGAGAGTGGAGGAGAGGGAGAGAGAGGGGGAGAGGGAGAGGAGAGGGAGGAGAGGGAGAGAGAGAGGTGGGGGAGAGGGAAAGAGTGGAGGAGAGGGAGAGAGAGAGAGAGAGAGAGGGGAGAGAGGGGGAGAGGGAGAGAGAGAGAGAGGGGAGAGGGAGAGAGAGAGAGAGAGAGAGAGGGGGAGAGGGACAGAGAGAGTGGAGGAGAGGGAGAGAGAGGGGGAGAGGGAGAGTGGAGGAGAGGGAGAGAGAGAGGTGGGGGAGAGGGAGAGAGTGGAGGAGAGGGAGAGAGAGAGAGGGGGGAGAGGGAGAGAGGCGGGGGAGAGGGAGATAGAGAGAGGGAGGGGGTGAGCAGAGGGAGAGAGAAGGGTTGTCCAGACTCAGACTGTTTTAACACTTGGTTTGGCCACGAGACAACAGAAAGAGAAAGAAAACAGATGAGCTGAACATAACAGTATGCCAGTAGAAAGGAGGACAGTTGACCAAACTGTGGTTTGTGACTATAATTTGAAGCCAATTCCGTTGCCGTAATTACGTTACAACTGGGTATTTACGTCAACATTACGGTGTTTTGATGTATTTCTAATACTTTTTCCAACACCCTTTCTATCGGTTTATCCAGAAATCAAAGCCATTATTTATGCATCATTTTGAAGATGGAAAATAGTTGAAAAATGTATCTATACCTTCATTTCCCCAAAATATAGAAACTTTAATTTCACACCAAATTTAATATGCTCTTTTGAACTTCAGATTTGCTCATTGGTTCTTTTCGTTGGAAATGCCTGGGAACACTTTGGTTAGACTCTCACTCTAGGGTTGAGGGTTCAGAGTTAATAGAGGGGTCAGATCCCTGTCATCACCAGATGAAGAGGTTATTTTCATCCCTCTCATGAAGACATATCGGTCCTGTTGTGTTGTAGACCTCTTGTTAGCTAGGGAACCTGGATTTGTGACACTTAATCAAATACGCACACACACACACACACACACACACACACACACACACACACACACACACACACACACACACACACACACACACACACACACACACACACACACACACACACACACACACACACACACTAGCATTCTCACCCCACTTGCTTGTCCCTTGTTGATGACTGGGATCAGAGCAGAGAGGTGAATTTATAGCCCTTGTTAGCCGAGTGTTGGCAAGACCCATAAATCAACTAGGGGCTGCAGCAGTACAACGCCACAAACCAATTACAGCTTAAAGAGCATTATTCAGGTCCACACACACACACACACACACACACACACACACACACACATACTACACACACACACACACACACACACACACACACACACACACACACACACACACACACTACACACACACATACCACACACACACACACACACACACACACACTGCACACACACACACACACACAACACACACACTACACACAACACACACACACACAAACTACACACACAACACACACACATACTGCACACACACACACATACTACACCCACACACACACATACTACACACACACACATACTACACACACACACACACACACACACACACACACATATTACACACACACAACACACACACGCACTACACACACACACTCACATACTACACACACACCACAAACATACTACACACACACACAACACACACACGCAAGACACACACGCCTGGGCAATAAATTACAATGTCTGTACTGTGAGACGCCCAAGACAGCGCTACAGGGAGACAGGACGGACAGCTGATTGTCCTCGCAATGGCAGACCACGTGTAACAACACCTGCACAGGATCGGTACATCCGAACATCACACCTGCGAGACAGGTACAAGACGGCAACCACAACTGCCCGAGTTACATCAGGAACACACATTCCCTCCATCAGTGCTCAGACTGTCTGCAATAGGCTGAGAGAGGCTGGACTGAGGCCTTGTATGCCTGTTGTAAGGCAGGTCCTCACCAGACTTCACCGGCAGCAACTTCACCTATGGGCACAAACGCACCATCGTTGGACCAGACAGGACTGGCAAAATGTGCTCTAAACTGATGAGTTTAAACTTGTCTCACCAGGGGTGATTGTCGGATTCACATCTATCATCGAAGGAATGAGCGTTACACCGAGGCCTGTGCTCTGGAATGGGATCGATTTGGAGGTGGAGGGTCCGACATGGTCTGGGGTGGTATGTCACAGCATCATCGGACTGAGCTTGTTGTCATTGCAAGCAATCTCAGCTGTGCTTTACAGTGAAGACATCCTCCTCCCTCATGTGGTACTCTTCCTGCAGGCTCATCCTGACATAACCCTCCAGCATAACAATGCCACCAGCCATACTGATCGTTCTGTGTGTGATTTCTTGCAAGACAGGAATGTCAGTGTTCTGCCATGGCCAGGCAAGAGCCCCGATCTAAATCCCATTGAGCATGTCTGGGACCTGTTGGATCGGAGGGTGAAGGCTAGGGCCATTCCCCCCATAAATGTCCGGGAACTTGCAGGTGACTTGGTGGAAGAGTGGGGTAACATCTCACAGCAAGAACTGGCAAATCTGGTGCAGTCCATGAGGAGGAGATGCACTGCAGTACTTAATGCAGCTGGTGGACACACCAGATACTGACTGTTACTTTTGATTTTGACACCTCATTTGTTAAGGGACACATTATTCCATTTCTGTTAGTCACATGTCTGTGGAACTTGTTCAGATTATGTCTGTTGTTGAATCTTGTTATGTTCATACAAATATTTACACATGTTAAGTTTGCTGAAAATAAATGTAGTTGACAGTGAGAGGACGTTTCTTTTTTTGCTACACACACACGCACATACTACACACACACACACACACACACACACACACATACTATACGTTCACACACACCAAAAACATCTACCCTTCTATTTACATATTCCTTTATTGCCATTTTACATATTCATTAATTACACAGCTTTATGAAACAGCTTTTAAATGACTCCACTCTGAGTAATTATATAGTGTTGAGTAGAGAAGCAGCAGTGATCTATGTTAATGAATTCAGAGAGAATGGAGTCTGTGTTGGATTAGTCCGTTCTGAAGGACCCACATGGCACATGTACTAAAGCATCTCTCTCTCCAGCCTAGTTAGCATGGTTGTCTCTTCTGTGTGTGTGTTTGTGTGCCTGTGTAGCCTATACACTATGTATCTCTGTGTGTGTGTGTGTGTGTGTGTGTGTGTGTGTGTGTGTGTGTGTGTGTGTGTGTGTGTGTGCGTGCGTGCGCCTGTGTAGCCTATATAGTGAGGACCAACATAATGGTTTGGGCCCCAACATAATGGTTTGAGCCCCAACATAATGGTTTGAGCCCTAACATAATGGCCCGAGCCCCAACATAATAGCCCGAGCCCCAACATAATGGCCCGAGCCCCAACATAATGGCCCGAGCCCCAACATAATGGTATGAGTCCCAACATAATGGCGTGAGCCCCAACATAATGGTATGAGTCCCAACATAATGGTATGAGCCCCAACATAATGGCGTGAGCCCCAACATAATGGTGTGAGTCCCAACATAATGGCCCGAGCCCCAACATAATGGCATGAGTCCCAACATAATGGTTTGAGCCCCAACATAATGGTTTGAGCCCCAACATAATGGCCCGAGCCCCAACATAATGGTATGAGTCCCAACATAATGGTTTGAGCCCCAACATAATGGTGTGAGTCCCAACATAATGGTTCGATCCCCAACATAATGGCGTGAGCCCCAACATAATGGTATGAGTCCCAACATAATGGTATGAGTCCCAACATAATGGCGTGAGCCCCAACATAATGGTATGAGTCCCAACATAATGGTATGAGCACCAACATAATGGCGTGAGCCCCAACATAATGGTATGAGTCCCAACATAATGGTATGAGCCCCAACATAATGGCCCGAGCTCCAACATAATGGCCCGAGCCCCAACATAATGGTATGAGTCCCAACATAATGGCATGAGTCCCAACATAATGGCGTGAGCCCCAACATAATGGTATGAGTCCCAACATAATGGTATGAGCCCCAACATAATGGCGTGAGCCCCAACATAATGGTGTGAGTCCCAACATAATGGCCCGAGCCCCAACAAATGGCATGAGTCCCAACATAATGGTTTGAGCCCCAACATAATGGTTTGAGCCCCAACATAATGGCCCGAGCCCCAACATAATGGCGTGAGCCCCAACATAATGGTGTGAGCCCCAACATAATGGTGTGAGTCCCAACATAATGGTTCGATCCCCAACATAATGGTGTGAGTCCCAACATAATGGTATGAGTCCCAACATAATGGTGTGAGTCCCAACATAATGGTGTGAGCCCCACCATAATGGTATGAGTCCCAACATAATGGTGTGAGCCCCAACATAATGGTATGAGTCCCAACATAATGGTGTGAGTCCCAACATAATGGTGTGAGCCCCACCATAATGGTATGAGTCCCAACATAATGGTGTGAGCCCCAACATAATGGTATGAGTCCCAACATAATGGTGTGAGTCCCAACATAATGGTGTGAGCCCCACCATAATGGTATGAGTCCCAACATAATGGTGTGAGTCCCAACATAATGGTGTGAGCCCCACCATAATGGTATGAGTCCCAACATAATGGTGTGAGTCCCAACATAATGGTGTGAGTCCCAACATAATGGTGTGAGTCCCAACATAATGGCGTAAGCCCCAACATAATGGTGTGAGTCCCAACATAATGGTGTGAGTCCCAACATAATGGTGTGAGTCCCAACATAATGGCGTAAGCCCCAACATAATGGTGTGAGTCCCAACATAATGGTTTGAGCCCCATACCCATTTTGACAATTAACACTCCTTCTCTCAGTCTCTCTCTTGCACACACACACACACACACACACACAAACACACACACACACACACACACACACACACACACACACACACACACACACACACTCTGACACTGAGAAGGTCATTCCCTGCTAGGACTGCTCTTTCTCTCTTTATACTCTCCTCTCTCCTGAAGAGGACACACTCAGAGTTAGGATACTTAACCACAATGTCACGTGTCCCTGGGAACCTCTGTTTGTGGAGGGAGGGAGAGGGAGAGAGAGAAAGAGATATTAAAGAGAGAGAGAAGGAAGGAAGGAAAGAGAGAGAGATAATAGAGAGGAGGATATATAAAAGAGAGACATATTATAGAGAGGAAGTGAGATAATAGAGAGAAAGAGATATAATAGAGAGGAAGAGAGATAATGGAGAGATAATAGAGAGAAAAAGATAATAGAGAGGAAGAGAGATAATAGAGAGGAAGTGAGATAATAGAGAGAAAGAGAGATAATAGAGAGAAAGTTATATAATAGAGAGGAAGATAGATAATCAAGAGGAAGAGATATAATGGAGAGAAAGATAGATAATAGAGAGGAAGAGAGATAATAGAGAGAAAGTTATATAATAGAGAGGAAGATAGATCATCCAGAGGAAGACAGATAATAGAGAGGAAGAGAGATAATAGAGAGAAAGAGAGATAATAGAGAGGAAGAGAGATAATAGAGCAAAATAAAGATAATAGAGATAAATAGAGATAATAGAGCGGAAGAGAGATAATAGAGAGGAAGAGTGATAATGGAGAGGACGAGAGATAACTAGAGAATAATATGTATAATAGAGAGAAATAGATAATGAAGAGGAAGATATATAATAGAGAGAAAGAGATATAATAGAGAGAAAGAGAGATAATAGAGTGGAAGATAGATAATAGAGAGGAAGAGAGGTAATAGGGAGGATGAGAGATACTAGAGCAAAATAAAGATAATAGAGATAAATAGAGATAATAGAGCGGAAGAGAGATAATAGAGAGGAAGAGTGATAATGGAGAGGACGAGAGATAATAGATACAATAGAGAGAGATAATAGAGAGGAAGATAGATAATAGAGAGGAGGATAGATAATAGTGAGAAAGATAGATAATAGAGAGGAAGATAGACAATAGAGAGGAAGAGAGATAATAGAGAGGAAGAGAGATAATAGAGAGACAGTGATAATAGAGAGAAAGATAGATAGAGAGGAGTATAGATAATAGAGAGGAAGATAGATAATGGAGAGGACGAGAGATAATAGATATAATAGAGAGAGATAAAAGAGAGGAAGATAGATAATAGAGAGGAGGATAGATAATAGAGAGAAATATAGATAATAGAGAGGAAGAGAGATAATAGAGAGAAAGCGATAATAGAGAGAAAGATAGATGGAGAGGAGTATAGATAATAGAGAGGAAGATATATGATTGAGAGGAAGATAGATAATAGAGAACAAGTGATAATAGAGAGGAAGAGAGATAATAGAGATAAAGAGAGACAATAGAGAGGAACATGGTAATAGAGAGAAAGAGAGATAATAGAGAGGAAGATAGATAATAGAGAGGAAGATATATAATAGAGAGAAAGAGAGATAATAGAGAGGAGGAGAGATAGAGATAAAGAGAGACAATAGAGAGGAACATAGATAATAGAGAGGATGAGAGATAATAGAGACAAAGAGAGATAATAGAGAGGAAGAGAGATAATAGAGACAAAGAGGGAGAAAGCAAAGAAGGGGAAAAGGGAATTGTGAGATCATGATTCTATAGCGATATATTTATTATGTCCAGTACTACCCCCTTTTGTTTCCACAGCAAAACCAGCTTTGTGGGCAGGCTTGAATGTGGCCGCTGAATAGGAGACAGAGAGAGAACTGCCAAGGCAGAACCTACGGTCTCATACATTACTTTGCTGCCTGGGAAATCCTGGACTCTAACTGTTAAGCATGTGTGTGTGTGTGTGTGTGTGTGTGTGTGTTCTGTTAAAAGAAGGAGAAGTCAGGGCTTGGATCTGAACAGCTGTAATGAAGTTATGAAAACAATGAGAAAAATGACTGCATGAAGGAGAAAAAGCACAAGTGTGCAGACAAATACAAATACTGTACACACGCACACACACACACACACTATATTTCACATTTAGAGGGTATGAAGTATCCTTCTTCTGCCCTCTAAGTCTTTTTAGCAGAATAGGGCTGGACTGTTTTATCTGCTACACTCCCCTCAGCTCACTGCACACAAATTGCTGAATGTATTCTTGATTTCCTGCATGTGGAGAAAATAACATTGGTAATGATAGCTTGTGGTTTCCCCATGCTGGAGGAGTGCAGAACGGAGTCCGGCGTATATATTTCAGTAAGAGAGCACTGCGCCGCGGAAAGCAATTAGGGTTAAAAACCTGAGCAAGTACACGCTCTACACAGCAAACATATATATCCTACGCCAGGGATCATCAACTACATTCAGGTTTGGGGTGATTTTTTCTTGAGCAGATGGTCAGGGAGAGGAACATCATTCCAAATAATTTGTAGACTGCAAATTGACCGCAAGAAGCCCAAACAGATATAATGTTTGACTAAAACATAATCATTTCAAACCTTGCTTATGTTTCTATACGACCACATTGTGTCTCTATTATCCGTGGGAATAGTTGGAAACAGATTTCTTAAAGGAAAATCACTTGGAGCCGATTTCCTAATTTTTTTTTACAGTCTATTATGTCCAACAATGACATTTTTTAAATTTATTTATTTATTTCTCAGAAAACTTGGGGGGCCAAATTAAACCACCCGCGGGCCAAATTTGGAACGTGAGCCGCCAGTTGGGGAACCCTGGCCTATGCAATACACACAGATGAAGGCATTCATTCACCTTCCAAGCACACACACATATTCATGCGTCTTCCACCCATACACAGGTAGGCGGAGTTATCAAACACAGTTGTAAATAGTCAGCACACAGGACAAACACAAACAGCCTACATCAATTTAAAACCATACTGTACATCTGGCGCAGATACACTCTCACACTCTAGACACAGTGTTCTCCAATACAGTACAGGCCTGCAGGTAGGAACTCTGAACAGTGTGCTGTTGTGTGTCTGATGTCAGTGAAAGAGAGATGTTTGTTCTGCTGCATTATTTATAGGCCTTTATTTGGCCCTGAGACTTCTGTTGCCTGCTGGCACCTTCTATGTGTGTATGTGTGCGTGAGTGTGTGTGTCTGCATACGTGTTGATACGTGTATGTAAGCCTGCATATCAGTTACCTGTGTGTGTTTACTTTGTTGCGTGTATGTGCCTTCGTTAAAGTGTGTGTTTGTGTGTTTATATGTGTGTGTGTCTGAGCCTCAGGTCGTCACATGGAAAACCTGTCTAACTCGTGTTACAGCAGGCCATGACTGCAGATTCCTCAGCCCATGAGGTCTCTTTTATAATGGCTGGGTGGATTTGTCACCGTTTGTCATCTCTTCCTGTGAGCCACCAAAGGCGACCGCCTGCTATATGACACCGTAGACAAACCAGATCTATTGTGTTATATTCTCCTACATTCAATTCACATTTACACAAACTTCAGAGTGTTTTCTTTCAAATGGTACCAAGAATATGCATATCCTTGGTTCTGTGCCTGAGCTACAGGCTGTTAGATTTGGGTATGTCTTCAGGCGGAAATTGAAAAAAGTAGGGGGGTAGCTCCACCTGGCGTGTCAGATTTCAATCCAGCTTTTCAGCGAAAGCATAACAAGCGTTTATGTAAGAACATCTCTCTCAGTAGACAAAATATTACAAACACCTGGCAGCCAAGTAGATTGGTCACGAAAGTCAGAAAAGCAATAGATTAAATAATTTACCTTTGATAATCTTCGGATGTTTTCACTCACGAGACTCCCAGTTACGCAATACATGTTCCTTTTGTTCCATAAATATTATTTTTATATCCAAAATACCTCCATTTGTTTGGCGCGTTATATTCAGAAATCCACAGGCGCGAGCAGTCACGACATTGCAGACAAAAATTCCAAATAGTATGTCCACAGAAACGTCAAATGTTTTTTATAATCAATCCTCAAGTTATTTTTAAAATATATAATCGATAATATATCAACCGGGACTGTCGCTTTTTCAATAGGAGAGGGAGAGACAATGGCTGCCCCATTCTGTTGCGCAAGCAAAACTCATGCGAACACCCAGCTATCCACTGACGCCATGTTATCTTTCTCGCTCATTTTTCAAAATAAAAGCCTGAAACTATGTCTAAAGACTGTTGACACCTTGAGGAAGCGACAGGAAAGGAATCTGGTTGATATCCCTTTAAATGGAGCAAAGGCAGGCTATGGAACATGGAGCTTTCAAAATAGAGGCCACTTCCTGGTTTGATTCTCCTCAGGTTTTCGCCTGCAATATCAGTTCTGTTATACTCACAGACAATATTTTGACAGTTTTGGAAACTTTAGAGTGTTTTCTATCCTAATCTGACAATTATATGCATATTCTAGTTTCTGGGCCTGAGAAATAGGCAGTTTCAAATGTGTACGTTTTTTTTTGCCAAAACCAAAATCCTGCTCCCTACACTCAAGAAGTTAATGAGTTAATAATTGCTTGATTCAGTTAAACACGCAATTAGGAACCTTTAATAATTCGATGAGCAACAGTCGTCACATTAACTAATACAACGTCACGACAGCACTTTGGCTAATGCTATCATGCTATCACCAATGTATCACCACTGACAGTTCCATTATAGTAGATGAAGACACAGTAGCAAATTCTGCATTTCTAAAACGAGAGAAATGTGAATGTGTGGTTATGTGGATGTTTTTAGCACTGTGTTTATGCATGTGATTGGGAGCATTGGTTTTAATTAGGCTTTGAGGAGAAAATTGTTGTTGTTTGTGTGTCAGGAGGCTTCCGCTTCATTCTAGAGATCATCAGTGTGTGTGTTTGTATATTTGTGTAAAAGAGAGCCCTGTTCTTGTGCATATTTTGCCCTGCCTGCTTCCCACCCCTCCACCCCCACAACACAAGCCATGCTCTGAGATGGTCAAATGATGCATCACCACAGGGGTTAGAGGTCAGCTAGAATAAGCCAACAAGGAGATAGCTCTGATCTCAGCTGCCAGTGTACAGAAGCTCAGCCAATCAGCTTCTAGCAAGTCCTGAGGACTAGATATGGAGATATCTCCCATAATGACATGCTTTAGTTTGGCTTCCTATTTCAGAGTGTTACTGTGGGCACACTGGGCAGGAGGTTATTCCGTGGGAAATAGCTAATCTTCTTTGAAAATGTTCTTTATGGGGTAGAGATACAAAAAAAAGCAAAACATTTAAAAGTTGAAAAAAAAAGAAGTTAAAAACGTTTATTGTTATGTTCATGGTTTATGGATTGGTGTGCGACGGGTTCTTGTACCCACATTTCTTTTGTTATGGACTTTGGTTTTGGAGTTTATTAAAGTACTATAGTTATTAAATAGTTATTAGTTAATAGTTATTAAAATACTCCAATTATACCAAGTTTAATTCTCCTGGTCTTGACTTCCCTGCCACCTACATACACGACGTGACAACAGTACATGTTATGTCATACATCTAGGTAATAACCAACCTGATCTCATAGTTTCACTTCGGAATTTGTCGCATTATGGATTAACGTCTATTTTTGACACATTAATACTGCATGGTTACATTGCGCTGTTTCCATGAAGTATCATTAAGTACTCTCCCGTCTTGCTAGAGCATTGTGATCTGGCCGTGCAGTGATCCAAGCAGCGCGCTCTGGCTCTGAAACTCATGAGTTCACGCCCAGTGCTGTGCCATCGTTGTTTTGTATTGTGAGCGCAGAGGAAGCCATATCCACGTCCTCAGGACCTTCTCAAACGTCCAAAATCAAATGCTATTTGTAGACCATGGTGCTTGCCTACGGAGCTGTGAGGGGAACGGCACCTCAGTACCTCCAGGCTCTGATCAGGCCCTACACCCAAACAAGGGCACTGCGTTCATCCACCTCTGGCCTGCTCGCCTCCCTACCACTGAGGAAGTACAGTTCCCGCGCAGCCCAGTCAAAACTGTTCGCTGCTCTGGCCCCCCAATGGTGGAACAAACTCCCTCACGACGCCAGGACAGCGGAGTCAATCACCACCTTCCGGAGACACCTGAAACCCCACCTCTTTCAGGAATACCTAGGATAGGATAAAGTAATCCTTCTCACCCCCTCCCCCCTTAAAATATTTAGATGCACTATTGTAAAGTGGCTGTTCCACTGGATGTCTTAAGGTGAACGCACCAATTTGTAAGTCGCTCTGGATAAGAGCGTCTGCTAAATGACTTAAATGTAAATGTAAATGTAGTGACCAGGCTGGTAGTAACATAGACCTAGGCCTATATGCTATAGTTTGTAGACTATATGCTGATGTGTCTGGTACACACAAACACACACACACACACACACACACACACACACACTGGGACTGTCATCTGTCTCTCACCTCCTAGCTGAACGGTGGTCAATACATCCAGAAACGATGTGTTAACACCTGTCTTCTGTCTGTGGCAACTATTTCAACACTTTTCTATGTGTTCACGTCATCCATCATTAACACTATACTCTCTCCCCTTTCACACTTCATCAAACACACACACACACACACACACACACACACACACACACACACACACACACACACACACACACACACACAGTGATGGCAGAGCCCAAAGCACAGAGCTTCATGCTGCCTCTGACACCTCGTTAGTGCGTTAATTGCTTTATTCTAATGTGAAGCCATTTTTCATGTGACAAGATGAGTGGAGGAGAGAGAGACAGAGAGAGAGAATACAAAAGAAAGAGTGCCAGAAGCCCTTATCTATCAATTTCTACAGCACACTGAATCTGCTGACATGGTGTGTGTGTGTGTGTGTGTGAAAGAGAGAGAGAGAGATTGTTTAAGTAATGTTCCTCTCTTCAGACAGCCAGACTGTCGGTGTTTATGTTTCTGGCTGGATGCAAACAACAAAAACATAATCATTAAACAAAACAGAACTAGAAGTCTGCATCGAATGACAATCAGAAGACCAAAACAACAAGAGAGAACTTATCTTTGATAAGAACTTCTGGAAGAACAGAAATATGTATTGGAATCACAAAGGACTGGAGGAGAATCAACGGAAAACCATGATTAACTACTCATGGTGTGATTGTGGTAAAGTACAGGAACTCCAAGTCCTTTTGTTCTCCCAATTTGGAATACCTCACTATAAAATGCCGACCGCATTACCTCCCAAGAGAATTGTCTTGAGTCATCGTCACGTCGTGTATGTTTCCCCTCAAGCCCCCTCAAGGAAGGGGAGAGGGGATACCTAGTCAGTTGCATAACTGAATGCATTAAACCAACCCCTCTGAATCAGAGAGGTGAGGGGGGCTGCGTTAATCGACGTCTATGTCATCTGCGCCCGGGGAGCAATTGTTGTTGGGGGTTAACTGACTTGCTCAAGGGCAGAACCGCAGATTTTTTTCCACCTTGCCACCTTGGGGATTCGAACAAGCAACCTTTCGCTCTTAACCACAAGGCTACCTGCCGAACTACACTGGACTTTGGCAAACTGGAAAACGCATATCCTGAGGCCACATTTATTGTAGCTGGGAACTTTAATAAAGCAAATCTAAGGAAAACGCTATTGAAGTTTTATCAACACATCGCCTGCCCTACTCACTCATCCAGAACTTTTGACCATTACTACTCACCCTTCCAGGATGGCTACAAGGCCCTCCCCTGCATTCCCTTCGGCAAATCAGATCACACCTCTATTCTGCTCCTCCCTTCATATAGGCAAAAACTTAAACAGGAAGTTCCTGTGGTAAGGTCTGTTCAACGTTGGTCTGACCAGTCAGAATATATGCTTCAAGGTTGTTTTGATCACACAGACTGGGATATCTTCCGGGTTGACATAACATTGACGTATACACTGACTCGGGTGACTGAGTTCATCAGGAAGTGCATAGAGGATGATGTTCCCACTGTGATGATTAGAACTTATCCAAACTAAAAACCGTGGATAGATGGCAGCATTTGTGCAAAACTGAAAGCGCAAACCACCGCATTTAACCACGGCAAGTTGAGTGGGAACATGAATGAGTACAAACAGTCCAGCTATGCCCTCTGTAAGGCAATCAAATAGACAATATGCCAGTACAGAGACAAAGTGGAGTCGCAATTCAACGGCTCAGACACAAGACGAATAAGGCAGGGAATCCATACACGTCGCGGACAACGATGCTTTACTCCCGGACAAGCTAAACACCTTTGCCTACTTCGAAGGAAAAGACAATGCTGCCGACTCGGCACGAGGACTGTGAGCTCTTGTTCTACATGGCCGACGTGAGTAAGACATTCAAACGTATTAACTTAATTTCCGCGTCCTCAGAACATGTGCAGACCAGCTGGCTGGAGTGTTTACGAACGTATTCAATCCTTGCCTATTTCAGTCTGTTGTCCCTACTTGCTTCAAGATGTCCACCATTGTTCCTGTACAAAAGAAAGCAAAGTTACTGTTACTGAACTATATGACTATGGCCTTGTAGCACTCACTTCTGTCATCATTAAGTACTTTGAGAGGCTAGTTAACATATCCCCTCTACCTTACCTCACTCAATTTGCATACCGCCGCAACAGATTCATGGATGACGCAATCGCCATCGCACGACGGAGTGTATCACTGTCTGTTACGGCAACTTTACCGTCCAGAACCGCAGGACTCTGCAGAGGGTGGTGCGGTAAGCCCAATGCATCACCAGAGGCACACTGCCTGCTCTCCATTACATATACAGCACCCGGTGACACAGGAAGGACAAGAAGATCATCAAGGACCTCGGCCACCCGAGCCACGGCCCATTCTCCCCACTACCATCTAGAAGTCGGAGACAGTACACGTACATCAAAGCTGAGACTGAGAGACTGAAAAACAGCTTCTAACTCCAGGCCATTAGACTGTTAAACAGTAATCACTAGCCGGCCTCCGCCCTGCTGTGAACTTCAGCCACGGTCACTAGCTGGCTACCACGCGGTACCCAAATCCTGCACTTTAGAGAATGTTGCCTTACATACATACAGTGCCTTGCAAAAGTATTCAGCCCCTTGGTGTTTGTCCTATTGTGTTGCATTACAACCTGTCATTTAATTGTAAGTTTTATTTAGATTTCATGTAATGGACATATAGAAAACAGTCCAAATTGGTGATGTGAAATATAAAAATAAAAAAACTGAAAAGCGGTGTGTGCGTATGTATTCACCCCCTTTGCTATGAAGCACCTAAATAAGATCTGGTGCAACCAATTACCTTCAAAAGTCACAAAATTAGGTACATTTATTTTTTAAATGTATTTATTTATTTCACCTTTATTTAACCAGGTAGGCCAGTTGAGAACAAGTTCTCATTTGCAACTGCGACCTGGCCAAGATAAAGCATAGCAGTGTGAACAGACAACAACGCAGAGTTACACATGGAGTAAACAATAAACAAGTCAATAACATAGTATAAAAAAAAGAATCTATATACATTGTGTGCAAAAGGCATGAGGAGGTAGGCAATAAATAGGCCATAGGAGTGAATCATTACAATTTAGCAGATTAACACTGGAGTGATAAATGATCAGATGAACATGTGCAGGTAGAGATACTGGTGTGCAAAAGAGCAGAAAAGTAAATAAAATAAAAACAGTATGGGGATGAGGTAGGTAAATTGGGTGGGCTATATACTGATGGACTATGTACAGCTGCAGTGATCGGTTAGCTGCTCAGATAGCAAATGTTTAAAGTTGGTGAGGGAGATAAAAGTCTCCAACTTCAGAGATTTTTGCAATTCGTTCCAGTCGCAGGCAGCAGAGAACTGGAAGGAAAGGCGGCCAAATGAGGTTTTGGCTTTGGGATGATCAGTGAGATACACCTGCTGGAGCGCGTGCTACGGGTGGGTATTGCCATCGTGACCAGTGAACTGAGATAAGGCGGAGCTTTACCTAGCATAGACTTGTAGATGACCTGGAGCCAGTGGGTCTGGCGACGAACATGTAACGAGGGCCAGCCGACTAGAGCATACAGGTCGCAGTGGTGGGTGGTACAAGGATGGCACTGTGATAAACTGCATCGAGTTTGCTGAGTAGAATATTGGAAGCTATTTTGTAGATGACATCGCCGAAGTCGAGGATCAATAGGATAGTCAGTTTTACCAGGGTAAGTTTTGCGGCGTGAGTGAAGGAGGCTTTGTTGCGAAATAGAAAGCCGTCTCTAGATTTGATTTTGGATTGGAGATGTTTGATATGAGTCTGGAAGGAGAGTTTGCAGTCTAGCCAGACACCTAGGTACTTATAGATGTCCACATATTCTAGGTCGGAACCATCCAGGGTGGTGATACTAGTCGGGCGTGCGGGTGCATGCAGCGAACGGTTGAAAAGCATGCATTTTGTTTTACTAGCGTTTAAGAGCAGTTGGAGGCCAGTTGGATTAAGTGTTTAATGATCTGTCACATGATCTCAGTATTTATACACCTGTTCTGAAAGGCCCCAGAGTCTGCAACACCACTAAGCAAGGGGAACCACCACAGAGCTCTCTAAACAGGTCAGGGACAAAGTTGTGGAGAAATACAGATCAGATCAAAAAATATCTGAAACTTTGAACATCCCACAGAGCACCATTAAATCCATTGTTAAAAAATTGAAAGAATATGGCACCACAACAAATCTACCAAGAGAGGGCCGCCCACCAAAACTCACAGACCAGGCAAGGAGGGCATTAATCAGAGAGGCAACAAAGAGACCAAAGATAACCCTGAAGGAGCCATAGCGGAGATTGGAGTGTCTGTCCACAGGACCACTTTAAGCCGTACACTCCACAGAGCTGCTTTACAGAAGAGTGTCCAGAAAAAAGCCATTGCTTAAAGAAAATAATAAGCAAACACGTTTGGTGTTCGCCAAAATGCATGTGTGAGACTCCACAAATATATGGAAGAAGGTATTTTGGTCAGATGAGACTAAAATGTATCTTTTTGGCCATCAAAGAAAACCCAACACCTCTCATCACCCCAAGAATAGGGATGTTTTTCATCGGCAGGGACTGGGAAACTGGTCAGAATTGAAGGAATGATGGATGGTGCTCAATAAGGGGAAATTCTTAAGGGAAACCTGTGTCGTGTCTTTGGCTATGCCGGATTAAGTTATATGACATGCTATTCTATAAAATAATTTCTCCGTAATTAATATTACCTGATTGAGCTAATCATGTAAATGTAATTAACTAGAGAGTCGGGCACCACAAAATAATATTTATAGAGCTGTTATCTTCCGAATAAACTCTTAAAGACCTAGTAATATTTTACATCAATAGCAGTCTATATTAATTGTCATCTTAATTCAGTCTCATCTGAAAGTTGTAAGTTCTTGGTTATCTGCACGAACCCTGGCTAACAAGTTGAATCAGCAATACAAAATTGGGTTTAATTATTTATTTACTAAATACCTAACTAATCACACAGAATTACACCTACACATAATTAAATCATAACTTGATTATGCAAATTATGTCATAAAGGAAAACGTCCCTAGCGGGCGGAACAGATATGACAGCTGGTTACACAAAAGAAAAGGGGCTGGGTTTGAGTGAAAGAGCGGGAAGACTGAGGAACAAAGGGCGAAGCTGTGCTATCGTAAATACAGTATCTTACGCATTCTAAGTTACTGCCCATTTGGAAAAGGAAAATGCAATAAATATTTACTCTGAGCTGTGCTTCGGTAGGTTGGTGGTAGATGGAAGGCCGTGTTGCCCAACCGAGTCCTTTGTCCCTTGAAGAATGTCTCTTCTGGTGAATTTAATACGTTGTAGTAACGTCGTTGTGTGGTAGACGGGATACTCTGTCTGTTTCTTCCTAACCTTCGTTTGCAGCGGCTGTTGCTAACTCAACGGCTAGGAGGTATTACTTCTGTAGTGAATACGAGTTCAAAGTTCATTTCGCAACCAAAGCTTATGCTGATGTTGGCTTCGTTCTGTAGTTATTATCTGAACCATTCTGACATCGGACCGTTGTCCTCACATCCTCGGAACAGGAGGTAATATTGTCGTCAAGGCTTTATATAGGAAGGGAGAGGAGGGCGTGTTTGAAAAGTTTTATAGCCCATGTCCCTTCACAGGGGCGGGCCACTGATTGAGCATAGCCCTAATTTATGAAAACCCAAATCTCACATTTTAGAAGCTAAAATCACATTTCATTCCATCACGAATAATTTCATATTCAAACATTTAAATCGAACAACAATTCCACGTGAATCCGATAACTCTGATGTGTAGACTTTCCACTGTAGAGCTAATGTCATCTTATCATTGATGAGAATGTCTCAGATGACAACCGAACTGACATCATATTCATTAACTTGTTAGAGAAGCGGGTCCACCTTGGGGATCAAATCAGCGGTAATTTCAAGTGCGCCACGTATAGTTTTTGATAAAACTCAAACTTTAATTCAAATTGACATACAATATACTGAATTAAAGCTACACTCGTTGTGAATCTATTCACCAAGTCAGATTTGTAAAATGCTTTTCGGGGAAAGCATGAGAAGCTATTATCTGATACCATGCACCCTACAAAAATACTGCAACGTCACCCAACGACAGATTTTGCGTTAGCGTCGCAAACGAAAAGGCTGAAATAAAATATAAAGCATTCATTACCTTTGACGAGCTTCTTTCTTGGCACTCCTAGATGTCCCATAAACATCATTTAGGGACTTTTTTCGATTAAATCGGTCCATATATAGCCTAGATATCGAACTCGGAATACTGCGAGTAAAGAAAGAAAAATTAGCATTTCATAACGTAACGTCGTTTTTTAAAAATCAAAAAGTCGACGATAAACTTTCACAAAACACTTCGAAATACTTTTCTAATGCAACTTTAGGTATTAGTACACGTTAATAAGCAATAAATGGATCAGGAAACGATGTTAAAATCTTTATCTTGTCCGTGTAGAAAAACATGTCTGACCAGAGGTCGACCAAAAATCCGGGCGGAGTCATCAGGGAAGATGTTCCCTTGTTTGGGCTAGACCAAGAATCAATTGCGAATCAAATGACATGACTCTAGACAACCTGTGGCAGCTGGAGGCAGTGTAAACTCGGCTCTATTTAATTCCATTCACTTTTAACAATTGCCTGTATTCGCGGAAGGATATATTTCTCCATTTTCAGTGAACAGATTTTGTAAATTCTGTAAATGCCACAGGCGTGATTTAAACAGTTTTGGAAACGTCTGAGTGTTTTTCTGCTATATTCCTGGCATGAATAGCAGGGCGCTGAAATGTTGCGCGATTTTTAACAAAAAGCTGCGAAAATTCGCAACATCCTTAACAAGGTACCTCCGCATATGTTCAATTGGCCAGATTACCAGAATATTGTTCATTTCCCCCCACCTTCTGATGTTCCCAGAATCTCTATGCTAACCAAGGGTTTTGCAAATGTAACATCAGTAGGGTAGAGAGAGAGGAAAAAGGGGGAGAAGAGGTATTTATGACTGTCTTAAACCTACTCCCAGGCCAACGTCATGGCACCTGTTTCAGTCTTCCAGAGATTTGAGACTGTGAAGGAGGTTCACCTTCCAGCAGGACAATGACCCTAAGCATACTGCAAAAGCAACACTTGAGTGGTTTAAGGGGAAACATTTAAATGTCTTGGAATGGCCTAGTCAAATCCCAGTGGCTCGATGTGCCAAGCTTATAGAGACATACCCCAAGAGACTTGCAGCTTTAATTGCTGCAAAATGTGTCTCTACAAAGTATTGACTTTGGGGGGGTGAATAGTTATCTACGCTCAAGTTTTACATTTTTTTTGTCCTATTTCTTATTTTTGCTTCACAATAAAAAAAACATGTTGCACCTTCAAAGTGGTAGGCATGTTGTGTAAATCAAATGATACAAACACCCCAAAAATATATTTTAATTCCAGGTTGTAAGGCAACAAAATAGGAAAAATGCCAAGGGGGTGAATACTTTCTCAAGTCACTGTAGCCATTGAACACTGGTGACTTGAATAATGTTTACATACTGTTTTACCCACTTCATATGTATGTACTGTATTCTAGTCAAGGCCTATCCTATATAATTACTGCTCTACACACCAATTATATTAAGATGCTACTCATAATGTGCTGTGAGTGTACAAAGCTGTCATCAAGGTAAAGGGTGGCTACTTTGAAGAATCTGAAAGATAAAATGTATTTAGATGGTTTTGGTTACTACATCATTCCATATGTGTTATTTCATAGTTTTGATGTCTTCACTATTATTCTACAATGTAGAAAATAGTAACAATAAAGAAAAACCTGTGAATGTGTAGGTGTGTCCAATCTTTTGACTCGCACTGTATATATACTGAAAAATATAAACGAAACATGTATAATGTTGTTCCCATGTTTAATAAGCTGTAATAAAAGATC
The DNA here is from genome assembly GCF_034236695.1 of Oncorhynchus nerka. Taxonomy (NCBI): domain Eukaryota; kingdom Metazoa; phylum Chordata; class Actinopteri; order Salmoniformes; family Salmonidae; genus Oncorhynchus; species Oncorhynchus nerka. The sequence continues at coordinate 22,437,283 of NC_088406.1, read as the reverse complement.
CCATAAATGTTCCATACGCACACACAGCTTATTTCTCTCAAATGTACTGCATAAATGTGTTTACCTCCCTGTTAGTGAGCATTTCTTCTTTGCCAAGATAATCCATCCACCTGACAGGTGTGGCATGTCAAGAAGCTGATTAAACTGTATGATCATTACACAGGTGCACCTTGTGCTGGGGACAATAAAAGGCAACTCTAAAATGTGCAATTTTGTCACACAACACAATGCCACAGATGTCTCAAGTTTTGAGGGAGCGTTCAATTGGCATGCTGACTGCAGGAATGTCCACCAGAGCTGTTGTCAGAGAAGTTCATGTTAATTTCTCTACCATAAGCCGCCTCTAACGTTGTTTCAGAGAATTTGGCAGTACGTCCAACCGTCCTCACAACCGCAGACCAAATATATGGTGTCGTGTGGGCAAGTGGTTTGCCCTATGGTGGTGGTGACCTTAAGGTATGGGCAGGCATATGCTACATACAATGAAACATATTGCATTTTATCGATGGCAATTTGAATGCACAGAAACAGCGTGATGCGATCTTAAGGCCCATTGTGAGGCCCATTTTGTTTTTGAAGGTATCTCTGACCAACAGATGCATATCTCTATTCTCAGTCATGTGAAATCCATAGATTAGGGCCTAATTTATTTACTTCAATTGACTGATTTCTTCAAATGAACTGTAACTCATTCAAATCTATGAAATTGTTGCATTTATATTTTTGTTCAGTATGTATTTATATTCCGGACACTAACATTGCTCATTCTAATATCTCTATATTTGTGCATTGTTTTGTATTGTTAGGTATTTCTGCACTGTTGGAGCTAGGAACATAAGCATTTCGCTACACCCGCGATAAAAAATTAAATATGTGTATGTGACCATTAAAATTTGATTTGGTTTAAAAAATATATATTCCCATCAGTCCTTCCTTATCCCAAACTAAGTTATCTTTAGTGAAGGCAGACATTTTGTAAGGGCATTTACGTATCTGTTTCTCTCTGAGAGAAAAGGGTTTGTTTTTACCCTTCATAAAGCAGCCTTGGCTGATTCCTATCACTCCTCCTTTCCTCCACTCTATACCTTATCTTCTCCTCTACCCAATCTATCTCTTCCCTCTTAATTCACAGGATGTTTGTTTTTAATCACTTAGCTTCTTACTGTTATGTTGTGTAGGAAAATAAAGCAATTATACACTTAGAAATGTTGTGTAGCATATAGACTAGAAATTGCAACAATGAAATATTAAAGTAACCTAAATGTGCCTTTGCTGCTTGCTACTGTCAATAGCTATCCTTAATTTAGCTTAGTAAATGGAGCAGCTGGTAGCCTCGTGGTCAGAGCGTTGGGCCAGTAACCGAAAGGTCGCTGTTTTGATTACCTAAGTCGACAAGGTGAAAAATCTGTCGCTGTACCATTAAAACAATGCTTGTAATTGCTCCAGGGATGCTGGTCAATGGTGTTGTCATTCTAAAGGGGGAGTTAGGATATGAAATAAGTACATTTCCATTACACCTTTGTGCGCAACAGGACAAATATAAGAATCCCCCTAAATGATTATGGTTGAGCAAAGCCACACATGCTTTAGTTTATGTTGTCAGTCTTTCATTTGTAAACTTCAAAATCTTCAGCTAAGATTACATTTCAGAGCTGCAAATCGGGAGTATATTCTTAACATGTCTGCTGTCTCTTTTAGAATTCTTGTCTGAAGAGCTAGTGACCTTCAGAAGTACTCGTTCAGAGTAAATCGTTCAGACTGGAGAGTTTATCAGATGAAGCTGTGGCTCTTTGAATGGAGACTTAAACGGTTGGATTGGATTGAGTGTTTGCTTGTTGGTTTGTTTATTTGTGTAAGGTTTGTGCCCTTGTTGGCAGTGTCCTTGATAGGACCCTGTGGAGTGGCTATGAAGTGATGGAGTCAGATCGGTTTCTCATACAGAGGCAGAGACTAGACAACACAGTAATGGACAATGATGCAGGTTTCTTCTGCTGGTGTATCCATCTTCTAAACTCTGTCCTGCTCTCTCTCTCTCTCTTTATCTCTCTCCCCTCTCTCTCCCTCCTTCCATCCCTCACTCCCTATAGGCTGCAGTCTTCCCAGTTCCATCTC
>NC_088406.1:22357671-22432671 GCF_034236695.1 Oncorhynchus nerka | reverse complement strand
TTTCCAATAGGTGATATATTTTTCTTTTTGTTTTGTGATGATTTGGTTGGGCCAGATTTTCTGAGTGCTGTCCTGAGGCTCTATGGGGTTGGTTTGAGTTGGTGAACTGAGCCTCAGAACCAGCTGGCTGACTGCTGTCCTGAGGCTCTATGGGGTTGGTTTGAGTTGGTGAACTGAGCCTCAGAACCAGCTGGCTGAGGGGACTCTTCACTTTTTTCATCTCTTGACATTGTAGAGCTGTGTGATGGAATGTTTTGGGGTCGCTTGTTTTTAGATGGTTGTAAAATTTGATGGGTCTTTTTCTATTCGAATGAGGAGGGGTTATTGGCCCAATTCTGCTCTACATGCGTTATTTTGAGTTTTTCTTTGCACTTGCAATACAGTCTTGCAAAACTCTGCATGCAGTATTTCAATTGGATGTTTGTCCCATTTGGTAAATGCATTATTAGAGATTGGACCCCATACTTCACTGCCATATAGAGCAATTGGTTCTATAACTGATAGAAAAATTTTGAGCCAGATTCTAATTGGAATTTCTATTTTGATGTTCTTTTTAATGGCAAGAATGCTCTTCTTGCTTTGTCTCTTAGCTCATTCACAGCCATGTGAAAGCTACCTGTGTTGCTGATATTTAGTCCTAGATATGTGTAGTTCTTGGTGTGTTCTAATAGAACTGTGTCCAAATAGAATTTATATTTGTCATCCTTATTTCCAGACCTTTTTTGGAATATCATTATATTTGTTGTTTTTTAGGTTAACGGTCAGAGCCCAGGTCTGACAGAACCTGTGAAGACGATCTAGGTGCTGCTGTAACCCCTCTTTAGTGGGAGACAGCAGCACCAGGTCATCTGCGTACAGTATAGGGTGATACCAGGTGCTGCCGATTCTTCTAATGTTTTTGCCAAATCATTAATGTAGATGTTAAATAGTGTTGGACTTATTGGGCAGCCCTGTTTCACTCCCCGTCCCTGAGAGAAGAAGTCTGTTTGCTTGTTGCCAATTTTAACCGCACATTTGTTTTTAGTGTACATTGATTTAATAAAATCATATGTTTTCCCTCCAATACCTCTTTCTCTCTCTCTGTGTTTCTCTCTCTGTCTCTGTCTCTCTCTCTCTCTCTCAATCTGTCTCTTTCTCTCTATCTCTCTCTCTTTCTCTGTGTTACTCTCTCTGTCCCTGTGTCTCAGTATCTCTCTCTCTCTTTCTCTCTTTTAACATTGCCAAAGCAAGTGAAGTAGATTGTAAACAAAAGTGAAATAAAAGTGAACAGTAAACATTACACATACAGTAGTTTCAAAACAATAAAGACATTAAAAATGTCATTTTACGTATATATACAGTGTTGTAACAATGTGCAAATGGTTAAACTACACAAAAAAATTAAATAAGCATAAATATGGGTTGTATTTACAATGGTGTTTGTTCTTCACTGGTTGCCCATTTCTTGTGGCAACAGGTCACAAATCTTGCTGCTGTGATTGCAGACTGTGGAATTTCACCCAGTAGATATGGGAGTTTGTCAAAATTGGATTTGTTTTCGAATTCTTTGTGGCTCTGTGTAATCTGAGGAACATTTATATCTCTAATATGGGTATACATTTGGCAGGAGGTTAGGAAGTGCAGCTCAGTTTCCACCTCATTTTGTGGGCAGTGTGCACATAGCCTGTCTTCTCTTGAGAGCCATGTCTGCCTACTATTTCTCTCTCTTCTCTCCCCTCAACTACCTCCCTCTCTACTCCCTCCCTCTCTACTCCCTCCCTCTCTACTCTCTCCCCCTCTACTCCCTCCCTCTCTATTCCCTCCCTCTCTACCCCCTCCCTCCCTCCCTCCCTCTCTACTTCCTCCCCCTCTACTCCCTCCCTCTCTACTCCCTCCCCCTCTACTCCCTCCATCTCTACCCCCTCCCTCCCTCTCTACTCCTTCCATCTCTACTCCCTCCCCCTCTACTCCCTCCCTCTCTACTCCCTCCCCCTCTACTCCCCCCTCTCTACCCCCTCCCCCTCTCTACTCCCTCCATCTCTACTCCCTCCCCCTCTACTCCCTCCCTCTCTACTCCCTCCCTCTCTTCTCCCTCCCTCTCTATTACCTCCCTCTCCACACCCTCCCTCCCCTCTACTCCCTCCCACTCTACTCCCTCCCTCTCTATTCCCTCCCTCTCCACTCCCTCTCTACTCCCTCCCTTCCTCCATCTCCACTCCCTCTCTACTCCCTCGCCCTCTACTCCCTCCCTCTCTATTCACTCCCTCTCCACTCCCACTCTACTCCCTCCCTCTCTATTCCCTCCCTCTCCACTCCCTCTCTACCCCCTCCCTCTCTACTCCCTCCCTCTCTGTCTCATTCCCGTGTCTTTCTCTCACACACACTATCTGTCTCTTGTCTGTCTCATCTCAATTCTGAAATCTCACTCTCTGTCACCCCCTGTCACTCTAAGACAGCAATGGCATCACATGTCCTGCTGCACTTGTACTCCCCCCACCCCACCCTCTGTCTCTCTCTCCCTCTCTCTCTCCCTCTTCCTCCTTCTCTTTACCATCCCTACAGGGTCTGAGTAGTTTTGTGTCAAAACTGAGTAGTTTTGTGTCAGTAGTTTTGGTTATTGTTCTATTTGATCCTGTTGCCACAGGTCCATCCTCACTGTGGCTACTCTCTCTCTCGCCCCCAACTGTCCCCCTCATATTGTCTGTTGGCTTCTAGAAGTTTATTCTCTATATCTCCCCATCTCTCTCTCTGTCTCTCTCTTTCTCTCTCTCTCTTTCTCTCTCTTTCTCTCTCTCTCTCTGTCTCTCTCTTTCTCTCTCTCTCTCTCTCTGTCTCTCTCTTTCTCTCTCTCTCTCTCTCTCTTTCGCTCTCATTCTCTCTCTCTCTCTCTCTCTCTCTCTCTCTCTCTCTCTCTCTCTCTCTCTCTCTCTCTCTCTCTCTCTGTCTATCTTTGGTGGGAAATAGAACGCCCCCCCCTGCATATCCTCCATATGAAATGAGCCAGTCTCTATTCAGTTTTATGACAGAAATATGAAGGGGGATGCCGCCACCACCCTCCGAGAGGATTGACAGCTAAAGAGACGAAATGGCAGGGGTTCTTCTTCCAGAACCAGAAAGGGCCTGACAAACACACATTAGGATTAGATCTGCTCACACACACACTTACCCTGATTTCCATCCAGAAATGCCAACATCCTTATCCATCCCCCTCTCTCCAATCCCAGCCCATGGGAACCGTTCGCTTGTCTTAGTCAGAAAATCAGAATCCAGCTGTGTATTTCCAACATACACACTTCATCATGCATAAAATCCATTGTTACCATTGTTATATGCTAGCATATTATGCCTATTTGTTTCATACTAGCATTGTTTAGCACATTGTTATGCATTGAAAACACCTGTATGCCCCCTTGGAACGGCTATAGGAATTCTGGCATTTTCCCAGTCCTTATTCTGAGGAATGATCTCGGCCAGAAGGTTAATTTGGGCTAACAGACGAGGTGAAGACACTAAGCCGTGGCCGTGCCTGGGGATAATAAGGATCATGGAACAGGTTTTTCCGAGATGATTCCTGTCTAATTCCATTAACGCCATCCCCACTAGCCCCTCCTTTCTCTTCCTCTCCAGTCTCCACGGCGATGGACAATTAACGTCAGGGCCTAAATGGCAGCCAAGGTCTCACCAGCTGAGCACCGATCAGCAATCATCCAGATTAGATTTACAGCCTGGCACAGAGATGGTCAAGAGAGAGAGGGAGGGGATACAAGGAGAAGGCGAATGAGAGAAAGAGTGAGGGATGGAGGAAGAGTAGTAGACAGAGGAGGATGATTAGCAGTTGGATAGCGGCACATGAGGAGTTGTGAATGAGAAGGAGTAAGAGGGCTGGGTAGTCGAGAGGGATGGCAGCTGACACGAGGGAGGGAGGGAGGGATAGTGTCTGGAAAGTAGAGCATAATTATTTCATCATCATGATGTAGTTTTCATGATGTGATTACCTTGATTATATTAATACTTGTTAATTGCTTTGGCATTTAACATTGTCACACTAATAATGAGAGTTCAATTGGAGAGATAGAAAGACAGGGAGAGGAGATGCTGGGAGACAGGGAGACGGGGAGAGGAGATGCTGGGAGACATGGAGACAGGGAGAGGAGATGCTGGGAGACATGGAGACAGGGAGAGGAGATGCTGGGAGACAGGGAGACGGGGAGAGGAGATGCTGGGAGACAGGGAGACGGGGAGAGGAGATGCTGGGAGACAGGGAGACGGGGAGAGGAGATGCTGGGAGACAGGGAGACAGGGAGAGGAGATGCTGGGAGACAGGGAGAGGAGATTCTGGGAGACAGGGAGACGGGGAGAGGAGATGCTGGGAGACATGGAGACAGGGAGAGGAGATGCTGGGAGACAGGGAGACGGGGATAGGAGATGCTGGGAGACAGGGAGACGGGGAGAGGAGATGCTGGGAGACAGGGAGACAGGGAGAGGAGATGCTGGGAGACAGGGAGAGGAGATGCTGGGAGACAGGGAGACGGGGAGAGGAGATGCTGGGAGACAGGGAGAGGAGTTGCTGGGAGATGGAGAGGAGATGCTGGGAGACAGTGAGACGGAGATACAGGGAGAGGAGATGCTGGCAGACGGGGAGAGGAGATGCTGGGAGACAGGGAGAGGAGATGCTGGGAGATGGAGATGAGATGCTGGGAGACAGTGAGACGGAGATACAGGGAGAGGAGATGCTGGGAGACGGGGAGAGGAGATGCTAGGAGACGGGGAGAGGAGATGCTGTGAGATGGAGAGGAGATGCTGGGAGACAGGTCGACAGGGAGAGGAGATGCTGGGAGACAGGTCGACCTGGAGAGGAGATGCTGGGAGACAGGTTGACAGGGAGAGGAGATGCTGGGAGACAGGGAGAGGAGATGCTGGGACACAGAGAGAGGCCTCTCAGCTTCCCTATCAAATCTAAAAAATCTCAAATAGAAAACCGAAGAAAATGAATAACAATGACAAATGGTTTGATGAAGAATGCAAAAATCTAAGAAAGAAATTGAGAAACCTGTCCAACCAAAAACATAGAGACCCGGAAAACCTGAGTCTACGCCTTCACTATGGTGAATCACTAAAACAATAAATAAATACAATACGGAAAAAGAAGGAACAGCACGTCAGAAATCAGCTCAATGTAATTGAAGAATCCATAGACTCGAACCACTTCTGGGAAAATTGGAAAACACTAAACAAACAACACAAAGAATTATCTATCCAAAATGGAAATGTATGGGTAAACCACTTCTCCAATCTTTTTGTCTCTATAACAAAGAATTAAGAGCAAAAACATATACAGGATCAAATACAAATCTTAGAATCAACTATTAAAGACTACCAGATTCCACTGGATTCTCCAATTACCTTGAATGAGCTACAGGACAAAATAAAATAAAAACAACCCAAAAAGGCATGTGGTGTTGATGGTATCCTTAATGAAATGATCAAATATACAGACAACAAATTCCAATTGGCTATACTAAAACTCTTTAACATCATCCTTAGCTCTGGCATCTTCCCCAACATTTGGAACCAAGGACTGATCACCCCAATCCACAAAAGTGGAGACAAATTTGACCCCAATAACTATCGTGGGATATGCGTCAACAGCAACCTTGGGAACATCCTCTGCCTTATCATTAATAGCAGACTCATACATTTCCTCAGTGAAAACAATGTACTGAGCAAATGTCAAATTGGCTTTTTACCAAATTACCGTACAACAGACCATGTATTCACCCTGCACACCCTAATTGACAAACAAACAAACCAAAACAAAGGCAAAGTCCTCTCATGCTTTGTTGATTTCAAAAAAGCCTTCGACTCAATTTGGCATGAGGGTCTGCTATACAAATTGATGGAAAGTGGTGTTGGGGGTAAAACATACGACATTATAAAATCCATGTACACAAACAACAAGTGTGCGGTTAAAATTGGCAAAAAAACACACATATTTCTTCCCATGGGGCAGTGGGGTGAGACAGGGATGCAGCTTAAGCCCCACCCTCTTCAACATATATATCAACGAATTGGTGCGGGCACTAGAAAAGTCTGCAACACTCGGCCTCACCCTACTAGAATCTGAAGTCAAATGTCTACTGTTTGCTGATGATCTGGTGCTTCTGTCCCCAACCAAGGAGGGCCTACAGCAGCACCTAGATATTATGCACAGATTCTGCCAGACCTGGGCCCTGACAGTAAATCTCAGTAAGACCAAAATAATGGTGTTCCAAAAAAGGTCCAGTCGCCAGGACCACAAATACAAATTCCATCTAGACACCGTTGCCATAGAGCACACAACAAACTATACATACCTCCGCCTAAACATCAGCGACACAGGTAACTCACACAAAGCTGTGAAAGATCTGAGAGACAAGGCAAGAAGGGCATTCTATGCCATCAAAAGGAACATAAAATTCAACATACCAATTAGGATCTGGCTAAAAATACTTGAATCAGTCATAGAACATATTGCCCTTTATGGTTGTGAGGTCTGGGGTCCGCTCACCAACCAAGATTTCATCAAATGGGACAAACACCAAATTGAGACTGCATGCAGAATTCTGCAAAAAATATCCTCTGAATATATCCTCTAGAACACCAAATAATGCATGCAGAGCAGAATTAGGCCGATACCCACGAATTATCAAAATCCAGAAAAGAGACGTTAAAATCTACAACCACCTAAAAGGAAACGATTCCCAAACCTTCCAAAGCCATCACCTAAAGAGAGATTAACCTGGAGAAGAGTCCCCTAAGCAAGCTGGTCCTGGGTCTCCATTCACAAACACAACACACCACACAGAGCCCCAGGACAGCAGCACAATTAGACCCAAGCAAATCATGAGAAAACAAAAAGATAATTACTTGACACATTGGAAAGAATTAACAAAAAAACAGAGCAAACTAGAATGCTATTTGTCCCTAAACAGAGAGTACACAGTGGCAGAATACCTGACCACTGTGACTGACCCAAACTTAAGGAAAGCTTTGACTATGTACAGACTCAGTGAGCATAGCCTTGCTATTGAGAAATGCCGCTGTAGGCAGACATGGCTCTCAAGGGAAGACAGGCTATGTGCACACTGCCCACAAAATGAGGTGGAAACTGAGCTGCACGTCCTAACCTCCTGCCCAATGTATGACCATATTAGAGACATTACACAGATCCACAAAGAATTCGAAAACAAACCCAATTTTGATAAACTCCCATATCTACTGTGTGAAATTCCACAGTATGCCATGTTTTGAAACTTCTGTATGCGTAATGTTTACTGTTAATTTTTATTGTTTATTTCACTTTATATATTATCTACCTCACTTGCTTTGGCAATGTTAACACATGTTTCCCATGCCAATAAAGCCCTTGAATTGAATTGAGAGAGTCAGACAGACAGACAGACAGACAGACAGACAGACAGACAGACAGACAGACAGACAGACAGACAGACAGACAGACAGACAGACAGACAGACAGACAGACAGACAGACAGACAGACAGACAGACAGACAGACAGACAGACAGACAGACAGACAGACAGAGCATACTGTATTCTGCTGCAGGATACTATTTTCCTCAGTGTGTGTGATATGTGTGGGCACGTGGCAAGAGTGGGAAATGAGAGTCCCGTAAATCAGTGGAGAGACTTGTGCCTGCAGGCCATCCCCCCTCTCTCTCTCGCAGGAGGGGATTACAGTTCATGAAGACATCATCCGAAGAGAGGGCTTCAGCCTTATGGTGGCCTCACTGGACACACCGCAGGAGTGTGTGTATTTGTTTGTATGTGTGTGTATGTTTATAGTTCTAGGGCCTAATGTTAGGCATTGTTGGCGCTTTGTTTACTGTTGTTTTACTAGCTAACGTTAGCTGGCTGGCCCGTTAGCTATTGTTACGTGACGCGTGTACAACACCCGTTGAATATGGCCGGTGTCAGTAAATGTCTGCAAAAAAAGCAGAATTAAAATGTTGCTAGCAGAGCTGGTTAGGCTGTTTTCATGTTATCCAGAGGTAAACAAATCTTCGGCCAGAGCATCAAGTGTGCGCTCCGAGATGGGTGAGGCTAAAGCTAAAGAGGGTGTGAACGATGCTGAATGGGTTTAGACAAAGAAGAGCTCTTCACTAGATACCAAAACATTCAAAGGCCATTTTCTCAAAAGTGAGTTTACAAATTGATCAACTTTCAAAGCAGAATTACTTTCCCATTGTTCCTCAAATGCAGTTTATGATATACCATTTTGTAGATCTTAGTCTCTACTTTTATCCAATGTAGGAAACACCATTTCACTACATACGACCAAATCCAGGTGGTGAGTCACAGATGCTAATGCCAGTTAATCTGTGTGTGTTTGCTCACCTGTGTGTCTATGATTGTGAATATCTGTCTGTTTGCATCTATGTTTATCCACGTCTTGGTAGAGCACGTGTGTTCATACAGCGAAGTGAATAGTGGTCTTATAATGGGGCTTCTTTTACGAGGGCCGTGTTTTTCTAGTTCTTTATTGGGTATGATAATAAACATGCCATTTGACAAGCTCTTTAAGCCCCCTCCCTTCAGCCGGTGACAGAAATACTGCATGAACACAGCATACATCATGTGTATAATGGAGACAAAGTGGCTTACTGAGACCACCAGCAACACCACGGACATCAAATCAATGGCCTGATAGCGAGGTCTATAGGGACACTTATATGAGTGTAATGTATGCCTGTGAACATACCATGGAAATGAAACACACACACACACACACACACACACACTCAACATCATGATGATTGAATTGCCAGTTTAATATGGTCTGGCAAAGACATTTGCCTTCCATCTCAGTTGCAGACAGTGTGTCAGGTGTAATTTATGTCAATCAGTCAGAGTATATGGACAGAAAGGAACTCAAGTGGAATCAGGGAGGTAAAGGTGTTAGATGTTGATAAAAACCTGTTTTTCACAGCATGTCTCCTGTCTCAATGGAACTGCTTTATTGTCTCAAAGTGGACATTGATTACCTCTGTGACCACAACACCACACAACAACACAACAACACCACACAACAACACAACACAACAACACAACACGACAACACGACAACACAACAACACGACAACACAACACGACAACACAACAACACCACACAACAACACAACAACACCACACAACAACACGACAACACAACAACACAACAACACCACACAACAACACGACAACACAACAACACAACACAACAACACAACAACACCACACAACAACACCACACAACAACACAACACCACAACACAACAACACCACACAACAACACCACACAACAACACAACAACACAACACAACAACACGACACAACACCACAACACAACAACACCACATAACAACACAACAACACCACACAACAACACCACACAACAACACAACACCACAACACAACAACACCACACAACAACACAACACAACAACACAACACAACAACACAACAACACCACACAACAACACGACAACACAACACAACAACACGACAACACAACACAACACAACAACACAACACAACATCACCACACAACATCACCACACAACATCACCACACAACAACACGACAACATAACACAACAACACGACAACACAACACAACACAACAACAAAACATCACCACACAACAACACAACAACACCACACAACAACACGACAACACAACAACACGACAACACAACACAACAACACAACAACACAACACAACATCACCACACAACATCACCACACAACAACACCACACAACAACACCACACAACAACACAACAACACCACACAACAACACAACAACACAACAACACAACACAACAACACCACACAACAACACCACACAACAACACCACACAACAACACAACACCACAACACAACAACACCACACAACAACACCACACAACAACACAACACAACAACACCATACAACACCACAACACAACAACACCACATAACAACACAACAACACCACACAACAACACAACACCACAACACAACAACACCACACAACAACACCACACAACAACACAACACAACAACACCACACAACACCACAACACAACAACACCACACAACAACACAACAACACCACACAATGACTCTGTCTCTCTTAGTCCCAGATACTTAACCTCATATCCAGGCTTTCTTGTTCCCTGTCCTTGTGTGACGAATCGTCTCTCTCTCTCTCTCTCTCTCTCTCTCTCTCTCTCAATTCAATTTAAATTTAAGGGGCTCTTTTGGCATGGGAAACGTATGTTTTACATTGCCAAACAAGGCTCCCGAGTGGCGCAGCATCTAAGGCACTGCATCTCAGTGCAAGAGGAGTCACTACAGTACCTGGTTCAAATTCAGGCTGAATCATATCCAGCTGTGATTGGGAGTCTCATAAGGTGGTGCACAATTGGCCCAGCGTCATTCGGGTTTGGCCGGAGAATTCCGGCATTTTAAATAAGATTTTTTTCTTAACTGACTTTCCTAGTTAAATAAATTAAAAGTGATATAGATAATAAACAAAAGTTTTTAAAAAAAGACAATAAAATGTCATATTATGTGCAAATTACACTCACAAAAGTTCCAAAAAAATAAAGACATTACAAATGTCATATTATGTGCAAATAGTTTAAGTACAAAAGGGAAGATAAATAAAGATAAATATGGGTTATATTTACAATGGTGTTTGTTCTTCACTGGTTGCCATTTTCTTGTGGCGACAGGTCACAATTGTTGCTGCTGTGATGCACAATAGATACTGTATGGGAGTTTGTCAAAATTGGATTTGTTTTTGAATTCTATGTGGGTCTGTGTAAATTAAGGGAAATATGTGTCTCTAATATGGTCATACATTTGGCAGGAGGTTAGGAAGTGCAGCTCAGTTTCCACCTCATTTTGTGGGAAATGTACACATAGCCTGTCTTCTCTTGAGAGCCAGGTCTGCCTTCGGTGACCTTTCTCAATAGCAAGGCTATGCTCACAGTCTGTACATAGTCAAGATTGAATTAATTTTGGGTCAGTCACAGTGGACAGGTATTCTGCCTCTGTGTACTCTCTGTTTAGGGCCAAATAGCATTCTAGTTTGCTCTGTTTTTTTTGTTAATTCTTTCCAATGTGTCAAGTAATTATCTGTTTGTTTTCTCATGATTTGGTTGGGTCTAATTGTGTTGCTGTCCTGGGGCTCTGTGGAGTCTGTTTATGTTTATGAACGGAGACCCAGGACCAGCTTGCATAGGGGATTATTTTCTGGGTTCATCTCTCTGTAGGTGATGACTTTGTTATGGAAGGTTTGGGAATCGCTTCCTTTTAGGTGGTTGTAGAATGTAACGGCTCTTTTCTGGATTTTGATCATTAGCGGGTATCGGCCTAATTCTGCTCTGCATACGTTATTTGGTGTTTTACATTGTATACAGAGGATATTTTGCACGCAGAGTCTCAATTTCGTGTTTGTCCCAAACAAGAATTTTTTAAATTCTTGGTAGGTGAGTGGACCCCGACCTCACAACCATAAAGGGCAATGTGTTGTATAACTGATTCAAGTATTTTTTTGCCAGATCCTAATTGGTATGTCAAATTCTATGTTCCTTCTGATGGCATAGAAGGCCCTTCTTGCGTTGTCTCTCAGATTGTTCACAGCTTGTTGGAAGTTACCTGTGGTGCTGATGTTCAGGCCGAGGTATGTCGAGTTTTTTTGTGTGCTCTAGGATTTTTTTGTTGCTCTCTCTCTCTCTGTCTCTTTCTCTCTGTCTGCCTCTGTTTCTCTACCTCTCTCTCCCTGTCTCTTTCTCTCTCTCTCTGTCTGCCTCTCTCTCTCTCTATCTCTCTCTCTCTCTCTCTCTCTGTCTGCCTCTCTATCTCTCTCTCTTTCTCTCTCTCTCTGTCTGCCTCTCTCTATCTATCTCTTTCACTCTTTCTCTCTCTCTTCCTTTCTCACTCTCCCCCAACGACTCCATGCTAATGACTGTAGATTTGGGCCTTAGGCTGTGTGTTTAAGATTTCATTAAGATCACCTCATCCCATCACCTCTGTGAAACCCAACGAGCAGCCCTGAATCTCAGATAGAGGAGAACACTGACGTCTGACATCCATTTATATTATAGCACTTTGGGTTGACCTCTTGAAAGCAGGATCAAAAGTCCATCTGAATCCTTTAGAATGTTACAGATTGTTCCAGGACATAGTCGACCATGGTCTGTGGGCAGTGCTATGCCTGATCTAGGTTTGACTTTGTCTTGACTTTATGAAGTAGGCTAGACTACAGTCTGGCCTTGAAGGTCATATAGCTTTTGCTGACCCCATTGACCTGTTTAGGACACCATCTGTGCCCTGTATGTACTGAACTCCCTGGCTTCTTGTAACAGGCTTGAAACCACCCACACCAACATATGTTTAATAACTCCAATACCTTCAGCTGATTTTCTACAGTAATTGCACAATCACAAAGGCCCTTAGAGTCCCAACACAACAACAGTCCCCAACACTCTGCGGTATGAATAGTAACAGTCCCCAACACTCTGAGGTATGAATAGTAACAAACCCCAAAACACTCTGAGGTATGAATAGTAACAGTCCCCAACACTCTGAGGTATGAATAGCAACAAACCCCAACACTCTGATTTATGAATAGTAACAGTCCCCAACACTCTGAGGTATGAATAGTAACAGTCCCCAACACTCTGAGGTATGAATAGTAACAGTCCCCAACACTCTGAGGTATGAATAGTAACAGTCCCCAACACTCTGAGGTATGAATAGTAACAGTCCCCAACACTCTGAGGTATGAATAGTAACAGTCCCCAACACTCTGAGGTATGAATAGTAACAATCCCCAACACTGAGATTTTAGTAGTGTCAATTCACAAAAACTAGAAAAACTACCCGATTGTCATACTTGAGTAAAAGTAGAGATACACTACATGAGCAAAAGTATATGGACACCTGCTTGTCGAACATCTCATTTCAAAATCATGGGCATTAATATGAAACATCACCCCTTTGCTGCTATAACTGCCTCCTTTTCGGGGAAGCCTTTCCACTAGATGTTGGATCATTGCTGCGGGGACTTGCTTCCATTTACCCACAAGAGCATTAGTGAGGTCGGGCCTTCCCTAAATTGTTGCCACAAAGTTGGAAGCACGGAATTGTCTAGAATGTCATTGTATGCTGTAGCGTTAAGAGGGGGCTGACTGCCAGGTGGTGAAGCGTGATTCATCACTCCAGAAAATATGTTTCCACTGCTCTAGATTCCAATGGTGGCAAGCTTTACACCACTCTTAACGCTACCACGCATGGTGATGTTAGCCTCGTGTGCGGCTGCTTGTCCATGGAAAACCATTTCATGAAGCTCCCAACGAGCAGTTTTTGTGCTGACGTTGCTTCCAGACGCAGTTCTGAACTCGGTAGTGAGTGGTGAAATCGAGAACAGACGATTTTTACGTGCTACGCTCTTCATCAATCTGCTTTCCCGTTCTGTGAGCTTGTGTGGTCTACTGCTTCGCGGCTGAGCCGTTGTTGCTCCTGGTTGTTTCCACTTCATAATAACAGCACATACAGTTTAAATGGGCAGCTCTAACGGCAGAAATTCAGGGTTTCACACAAGGTGCTTGAGGTGCTTAATGTACTTGAATTTGGCACTCTGAAAGTCAAGTACCGGAATACCTTAAATCAGACATTTTCTCAAGTTGGTACTTGAAACGTACTTGAATTAAAATGAGAGAACAGATACTGATGAAATATGTTTATGAAACATTTCTGAAAAATGTATTGTTCTTGCTAATTAATTTCCATGCAGACCACCAAGCTTTATTTCCTCATGTGTTTCGTGCTGTGTTTGCCAAGAGAGCTTGCTCATTCCACCCACACTGCCACTCAGCCAGGCAGGTACAGAATTGACTGATTAGGCACCGCCAAACATCACATTGATAGCTAAAATGCTGGGCAAATGTAGACTCAATCCGGCATTTTGTGTCTATGGAAAATGTCTAGGATCTTTTATTTCAGCTTATGGAACATGGGACCAACACTTTACATGTTGCGTTTCATATTTTTGTTCAGTATAGTTTACCCACCTTTTTACCACTACATCACTGAACCCCACGAACCCACACCGTGTCAGGTGAAAAGAAAGCTTCCGACTTTGACATTGGAGGCATGGATGGATCGGCCCTGAAGAGCCACATGAAGGGGGAAGATACAACGCTGCATCCTGAACTGACACCAGTTCTACATTATGAAGGGGGAAGACACAACGCTGCATCCTGAACTGGCACCAGTTCTACATTATGAAGGAGGAAGACAATGCTGCATCCTGAACTGGCACCAGTTCTACATTATGAAGGAGGAAGACACAACGCTGCATCCTGAACTGGCACCAGTTCTACATTATGAAGGAGGAAGATACAACGCTGCATCCTGAACTGACACCAGTTCTACATTATGAAGGGGGAAGACACAACGCTGCATCCTGAACTGGCACCAGTTCTACATTATGAAGGAGGAAGACACAATGCTGCATCCTGAACTGACACCAGTTCTACATTATGAAGGGGGAAGACACAACGCTGCATCCTGAACTGGCACCAGTTCTACATTATGAAGGAGGAAGATACAACGCTGCATCCTGAACTGACACCAGTTCTACATTATGAAGGGGGAAGACACAACGCTGCATCCTGAACTGGCACCAGTTCTACATTATGAAGGAGGAAGATACAACGCTGCATCCTGAACTGGCACCAGTTCTACATTATGAAGGAGGAAGACACAACGCTGCATCCTGAACTGGCACCAGTTCTACATTATGAAGGAGGAAGATACAACGCTGCATCCTGAACTGGCACCAGTTCTACATTATGAAGGAGGAAGACACAACGCTGCATCCTGAACTGGCACCAGTTCTACATTATGAAGGAGGAAGACACAACGCTGCATCCTGAACTGGTACCAATTCTACATTATGAAGGAGGAAGACACAACGCTGCATCCTGAACTGGCACCAGTTCTACATTATGTGACTTTTGCACTTCAATAACCTATAGAGCTTTTTTGCACATCGCCTCATTCACAGGTCGCCCGCGATATTCCGCTTTATCAAGCGGCAGCTGTGCTCCTGCCATTCTGGTGGCCGTTCAAGTGCCGTTTTCTTCATACAGCCCACTCGCGCTTCTCCCGACCGGCGACACTAAAGCTGTCAGTTAGAAACAGGAGATTTTTTTGCAGCTATTAAGTAGTAGATTCCCAAATGACCAATAAAAACACAGTCATTAAGCTGGAATTGTGTTGCGAATAGTACGTGTGTTCACCAGTAGGCATGTTCCGAAACTCTGCTCATCTCTACTTAAATTACAATATAATCAGTACTGACTTACCACTCATGTATGTAGTAAATAAACTTGTGTAGAACTTGTAATGTAGTGATAAATACTAAGTTAGTTTTGTTTTCATGAGGTTGTGGCGATATACTGCCATCTGGTGGCGACTACAAACAATTGCATAATATGAACTACTACAAATTGATAGTCCTTGAAAATAAATATTAGTGCTTGAAAACGTGCTTGAAAGTCCTTGAATTTGACTCTGCGAACCCTGGAAATTTTACGAACTGACTTGTTGGAAAGGTGGCATCCTATGATGTTGCAACATTGAAAGTCACTTAACTCATAAGTAAGGCCATTCAATTGCCAATATACAGTCGTCGTCAAAAGTTTTGAGAATGACACAAATATTAATTTTCACAAAGTGTGCTGACTCAGTTTGTATGATGGCAATTTGCATATACTCCAGAATGTTATGAAGAGTGATCAGATGAATTGCAATTAATTGCAAAGTCCCTCTTTGCCATGCAAATTAACTGAATCCCAAAATAATATTTACACTGCATTTCAGCCCTGCTACAAAAGGACCAGCTGACATCATGTCAGTGATTCTCTCGTTAACACAGGTGTGAGTGTTGATGAGGACAAGGCTGGAGATCACTCTATCATGCTGATTGAGTTTGAATAACAGACTGGAAGCTTCAAAAGGAGGGTGGTGCTTGGAATCAAAAGTAAAAGTAAAATTCCTTATTTTAACAAACCAGACAGCACCATTTTCTTGTTTTTTAATTTACAGATAGCCAGGGGCACACCAACACTCAGACATATTTTACAGACAAATCATTTGTATTTACTGAGACTGCCAAATCACACGCAGGGATGTTCTCTTGATAAATGTGTGAATTGAACATTTTTCCTGCCCTGCTAAGCATTCACAATGTAACTAGTACTTTTGGGTGTCATGGAAAATGAATGAAGTAAAAAGTGCAATGTTTTCTTTAGGAATGTAGTTAGTAAAAGTTGTCAAAAATATAAATAGTAAAGTACAGATACCCCCCCAAAATTACTTAAGTAGTACTTTCAAGTATTTTTTATTAACCCAATTAATCCCTTATTTTTCCCAGACATGAAAATATCCAAATCTTGTGTCATTAGTAAGCATTTGAAATAATCAATCATTATCTTTTAATTTTTTTCATGTAAAAGTAGGTGAAAAGTGTGTTTTATGGTCGGTCACAATAACGTCATGTATACTGAATAAACATATTTCTCCTATGCAGTCATGAACATTCTTATATATCCCAACCCAGTTATTAACACATTTAAAACTCCGTCACTGGCAGTCCCCAGCATTGCTACTCGAATGCCCCATCACATTCTAGTGTGACTATTTTACATATCAAAAACCCTTATACAACACCGATATGTACACTGAGAGCAAAGACAAAAAAACATTACGTTTTTTCCACATTGTTACTTTACTGTAACATACATTGTAACAGTGTTACTTTAGTGGAATATGTATTGAATCATTAATATTGTAACATTTGAACTTGTACTTTAGTGCAATATTCATTGTCATTGTAACATTTTAGTGCAACATTCACTAACAACTGTATAGCAGTCATATTCATTCACATTGAACATAAAGGTAACATTAAGGATAGAGGTAGCCTGTAGAATATGCATTCAAGTAGAGGCCTACACTGAACCAAGTAAATACACATAAAATAAAATATATATTACACACACACACACACACATTAAAGAGGTAGGCTTCAGAACCAAGTGCACGATTAGTTTGTGCATCACTATTTTGAACTACGATCAGTCAGACCTACTGTCATTCCGTGGCTCAGTGGTTTCGTGCCAAACTTTTGTATAAGAGACTGTGCCACTATCCATGAGAAGGTGAGCAGTTTGATGGTCCCTCCCATAGCATCTCTGTCAAATAAATGGCTGTTTACGAGTGCATTGTTGAAAGACCATGCAAAGATGGGCCACCGCCACTTCTTAGACCTGATGGAGATTTGGTATCTTGAAACCTGTTGGTTGTGAAGCTCAACACCACCCATGTGTATTGGTTGATGCATTTTGGTTGTGGGACTTTGTCAAAAGGCACGTCGCTCCTTGTTTCATCTCTTGACATGGGTCTCACTGTATTTCTCCTTCATGTTTGTGCAACTGTGACAATGTTATTGTCTTTGCAACGGACCAGCAACTTGTCTCCTTGAGGTCAGAACCTCAGAGGTTCCCCGGGGTAACTTCATGAAGTCCTTCTGTGGCTTGAATGGGACATCAAACAGACGATTTTTCCTCATCGTTCCAGAGGTCCCATATCCTCTTTTTGGTCATTTCATGGAGGAGTGCAAGTGAAGTGAAGAGGTTGTCATGAAGGAACTTGCAACCTTGAGGCACCTGAGATTGCTCTGCAACACCAGGAACGACACTGGGTCCATGACCCAACCCAGTCTCAGGGAGGGGTGGCAAGGGGTAGGTCATCACCACTGATAACGTTGTTCCTGTCATGATCAGTTTGAATAGGTTCAGCATATGCATTCAACAGCCTGGCTGGCAAATGGTCTGTCTCCCCTTCATAGTCCATATCTAACCCATCGCTATCACAATCTCTGAGGGATAACTGCAATGTTGCATGAGTAGTCACCTAGATCCAACATATCCAGAACTTGACTCAAAGTGAAACTAAAAGAAAGAACAGAGTAGAAAGTTAGGTAAAACAAGATCTATGTATGTGTATAAGTATCTGTATACCTAGATGCAGTGTGTTATCCCACCGGTCACTATTGTTGCCGTCAACACGTTTACTCATTCTATGACCACACTGAACAAAGTTGAGTAATTGCAAATGCATATATCAATACTAGACTCCTTAAAGATGATGTATACCAAAAATCTTTGTCCTATCTTCATGTTAACATACTTTACCAACCTTTTGTTTGTGAGCTTTGATGCAGCCATCGTCTTCTCATGGTGCAACCAGGAAGTAAACAGCTCTGGTCATGTGACAATTTACACTAAATATGTGACACTGCACATATTTCATTGAGACCCTTAATTATTTCTATATTTGCTGGAAATGCATTGATATATCATTCAATAAACATTTTAGAGCCTTATAACTGGAAACGTTTTTTACGGTCACTATTGTGACTGATGGGAATAAATAGGTTAAGTACTTTACAGCACTGGTTATTCCTTCCTCCATGGTGGTGGTGAAGTGGGATCAGTTGGAGCTCTCATCTGTGTCCCCTCACGTTAGATTAGCCATTGGGACTCCGAGCAGAGCTCTGATGTAGATTTAAAAAATGGCCCCACGATTCCTTATCACAACACAACTGATTAGATCAACGCATTAAGAAGGAAAGGCACACCTGTTAAATTAAATACATTTCAGGTAGAGGTCGACCGATTCATCGGAATGGCCGATTAATTAGGGCCGATTTCAAGTTTTCATAACAATCGGAAATCAGTATTTTTGAGCGCCGATTTGACGATTATTATTATTATTTTTTATTTTTTACACCTTTGTTTAATCTTTATTTAACTAGACAAGTCAGTTAAGAACACATTCTTATTTTCAATGACGGCCTAGGAACGGTGGGTTAACTGCCTCGTTCAGGGGCAGAAAGACATATTTTCACCTTATTTATTTATTTATTTTATTTCACCTTTATTTAACCAGGTAGGCAAGTTGAGAACAAGTTCTCATTTACAATTACGACCTGGCCAAGATAAAGCAAAGCAGTTCGACACATACAACGACACAGAGTTACACATGGAGTAAAACAAACATACAGTCAATAATACAGTAAAAAAAAACAAGTCTATATACAATGTGAGCAAATTAGGTGAGATGGGAGGTAAAGGCAAAAAAGGCCATGGTGGCAAAGTAAATACAATATAGCAAGTAAAACACTGGAATGGTAGTTTTGCAATGGAAGAATGTGCAAAGTAGAAATAAAAATAATGGGGTGCAAAGGAGCAAAATAAATAAATTAATTAAATACAGTTGGGAAAGAGGTAGTTGTTTGGGCTAAATTATAGGTGGGCTATGTACAGGTGCAGTAATCTGTAAGATGCTCTGACAGTTGGTGCTTAAAGCTAGTGAGGGAGATAAGTGTTTCCAATTTCAGAGATTTTTGTAGTTCGTTCCAGTCATTGGCAGCAGAGAACTGGAAGGAGAGGCGGCCAAAGAAGAATTGGTTTTGGGGGTGACTAGAGAGATATACCTGCTGGAGCGTGTGCTACAGGTGGGAGATGCTATGGTGACCAGCGAGCTGAGATAAGGGGGGACTTTACCTAGCAGGGTCTTGTAGATGACATGGAGCCAGTGGGTTTGGCGACGAGTATGAAGCGAGGGCCAGCCAACGAGAGCGTACAGGTCGCAATGGTGGGTAGTATATGGGGCTTTGGTGACAAAACGGATTGCACTGTGATAGACTGCATCCAATTTGTTGAGTAGGGTATTGGAGGCTATTTTGTAAATGACATCGCCAAAGTCGAGGATTGGTAGGATGGTCAGTTTTGGCAGCATGAGTGAAGCATGAGTGAAGGATGCTTTGTTGCGAAATAGGAAGCCAATTCTAGATTTAACTTTGGATTGGAGATGTTTGATATGGGTCTGGAAGGAGAGTTTACAGTCTAACCAGACACCTAAGTATTTGTAGTTGTCCACGTATTCTAAGTCAGAGCCGTCCAGAGTAGTGATGTTGGACAGGCGGGTAGGTGCAGGTAGCGATCGGTTGAAGAGCATGCATTTAGTTTTACTTGTATTTAAGAGCAATTGGAGGCCACGGAAGGAGAGTTGTATGGCATTGAAGCTTGCCTGGAGGGTTGTTAACACAGTGTCCAAAAAAGGGCCGGAAGTATACAGAATGGTGTTGTCTGCGTAGAGGTGGATCAGAGACTCACCAGCAGCAAGAGCGACCTCATTGATGTATACAGAGAAGAGAGTCGGTCCAAGAATTTAACCCTGTGGCACCCCCATAGAGACTGTCAGAGGTCCGGACAGCAGACCCTCCGATTTGACACACTGAACTCTATCAGAGAAGTAGTTGGTGAACCAGGCGAGGCAATCATTTGAGAAACCAAGGCTGTCGAGTCTGCCAATGAGGATGTGGTGGTTGACAGAGTCGAAAGCCTTGGCCAGATCAATGAATACGGCTGCACAGTAATGTTTCTTATCGATGGCGGTTAAGATATCGTTTAGGACCTTGAGCGTGGCTGAGGTGCACCCATGACCAGCTCTGAAACCAGATTGCATAGCAGAGAAGGTATGGTGAGATTCGAAATGGTCGGTAATCTGTTTGTTGACTTGGCTTTCGAAGACCTTAGAAAGGCATGGTAGGATAGATATAGGTCTGTAGCAGTTTGGGTCAAGAGTGTCCCCCCCTTTGAAGAGGGGTATGACCGCAGCTGCTTTCCAATCTTTGGGAATCTCAGACGACACGAAAGAGAGGTTGAACAGGCTAGTAATAGGGGTGGCAACAATTTCGGCAGATAATGTTAGAAAGAAAGGGTCCAGATTGTCTAGCCCGGCTGATTTGTAGGGGTCCAGATTTTTCAGCTCTTTCAGAACTTCAGCTGAATGGATTTGGGAGAAGGAGAAATGGGGAAGGCTTGGGCGAGTTGCTGTTGGGGGTGCAGTGCTGTTGACCGGGGTAGGAGTAGCCAGGTGGAAAGCATGGCCAGCCGTAGAAAAATGCTTATTGAAATTCTCAATTATGGTGGATTTATCAGTGGTGACAGTGTTTCCTATCTTCAGTGCAGTGGGCAGCTGGGAGGAGGTGTTCTTATCAGCTCGGAGTATCCAATCTTGCAACCTTTCAGTTAACTAGTCCAACGCAATAACGACCTGCCTCTCTCTCGTTGCACTCCACAAGGAGACTGACTGCCTGTTACGCAAACGCAGTAAGCCAAGGTAAGTTGCTAGCTAGCATTAAACTTATCTTATAAAAAACAATCAATAATAATCACTAGTTAACTACACATGGTTGATGATATTACTAGACATTATCTAGCGTGTCCTGTGTTGCATTTAATCTGACTGAGCATACAAGTATCTAAGTATCTGACTGAGCGGTGGTAGGCAGAAGCAGGTGCGTAAACATTCATTCAAACAGCACTTTCGTTGTGCGTCAAGCATTGCGCTGTTTATGACTTCAAACCTATCAACTCCTGAGATGAGGCTGGCGTGACCGAAGTGAAATAGCTGGCTAGTTAGCGCGCGCTAATAGCGTTTCAAACTTCACTCGCTCTGAGCCTTGGGGTGGTTGTTTCCCTTGCTCTGCATGGGTAACGCTGCTTCAATGTGGTGGCTGTTGTCGTTGTGTTGCTGGTTCGAGCCCAGGGAGGAGCGAGGAGAGGGACGGAAGCTATACTGTTACACTGGCAATACTAAAGTCCCTATAAGAACATCCAATAGTCAAAGGTTAATGAAATACAAATGGTATAGAGGGAAATAGTCCTATAATAACTACAATCTAAAACTTCTTACCTGGGAATATTGAAGACTTATGTTAAAAGGAACCACCAGCTTTCATATGTTCTCATGTTCTGAGCAAGGAACTGAAACGTTAGCTTTCTTACATAGCACATATTGCACTTTTACTTTCTTCTCCAACACTTTGTTTTTGCATTATTTAAACCAAATTTAACATGTTTCATTATCTACTTGAGGCTAAATTGATTTTATTGATGTATTATATTAAGTTAAAATAAGTGTTAATTCAATATTGTTGTAATTGTCATTATTACAAATACATTTATTTATAAAAAAAAATAATTGGCCGATTAATCTGTATCGGCTTTTTTGGTCCTCCAATAATCGGTATCGGCGTTGAAAAATCATAATCGGTCGATCTCTAATTTCAGGTGACTACCTCATGAAGTTGGTTGAGAGAATGCCAAGAGTGTGCAAAGCTGTCATCAAGGCAAACGGTGGCTACTTTGAAGAATCTCAAATATAAAATATATTTTGATCGATTTAACACTTTTTTTTGTTACTATATGATTTACTATGTGTTATTTCATAGTTTTGATGTCTTCACTATTATTCTACAATGTACAAATGTATATATATATATATATATATATATATATATATATATATATATATATATATGTTTAACCTTGAAAAGTATGTTTTTCCAAACTTTTGACCCGTACTGTATATTTTTTCCCAAAGTCAGAGCTCAAATAGCAATTGCATCCCATGTCCCTCTACACTTGTACTCTTCCCCGCACCCTCTCTCTCTCTCTCTCTCCTCTCTCTCTCTCTCTCTCTCTCTCTCTCTCTCTCTCTCGCTCCCTCTCTCCCTCTCTCTCTCTCTCTCTCTCTCGCTCTCTCTCTCTCCCTCCCTCTCTGTCTCTCTCTCTCTCTCTCTCTCTCTCTCTCTATTTGTGCCCCTCACATTCTCTCTTAGCTGTTTGCTTCCCCTCCACCTTCCCCTCTCTCTTTCTCCCCTCCTCTCTATATCTCTTTCTCTTTCCTTTATCTGTGCCTGAAGAGATTGAGGTGATATCGTGTCACATTTTGGAAAACAAGAGGGTTATGACATTAGTCACCCCTCCCACCCCTGCTTCTCTCCCTCTTTTTCTTGGGCTCTAGTTCTGCAGACTGATGTGGCAATGAAAATATCTGCACTCTGCCTGACCTCCACAACTCTTAGATTTTTACTCATGATTGTTTACACATTCTGTGAATTATAAATCACATACAGTATTAAGTAAATGTAATGTTTGACTATACTGCCACCACATCATTTCTTGGTACACATAAGAGGGAATTTTCTATCTATGTTACATGGGCAAGTACAGGCCTACACATTTCTTCCTCTCTAATGTGTGTTTGTGTGGTGCTGGCTCCAGTGGTAATTTGGTCAATTCACAGCCACCCTTGTCTCAGAACACATTGAAAAAATGATGTTTGAAACAGCACTTCCCCATTTAGCCTAGTTTCACAACACACTAGCGTACACGCTAACATGGCTCTTCGTTTGGCATTGCTGGCACTTCACAAAGTGTACATGCCAGCCCTGGTGGTCTCTTAGAATATCTAGACACTTTTTCTCACTGTTTGTTGTTTATCTTATCTTTATACTGCCTGATTGCACTTGCTAGCTTTTAGTCCAGTCTAGCCTAATATCCTTACTCTACTTTAGTGCCAACGCTAGCCACTGTCTGTAATCTAACTCCAATAGCCTAGACTCTAGGGCACAGGTGGGCAAATGTTTATTGATTTCGAAATTCAACGTAGGGCTGCACGGATTTTTTGAGGACCGATTTGTTCGACAACATCAATTTGCCAGGAAAGGGCAGTTATTAAAAATATGTAGTTATATTATCATTTATATTATCATATTATCATACTTACTTCCTATCTAGTTTTAGACTTTCAAGTGTGGTCTGGGTTGTTTATGTTACATTACAGCCTTATTCTAAAATGGATTAAATGGTTTTCCCCCTCATCAATCGACACATATGATGAGAAAGTAAAACATGTTTTTAGACATTTTTGCAAAGTATTCAGACCCTTTACTCAGTACTTTGTTGAAGCACCTTTGGCTGTGATTACAGCCTCAATTATTTTTGGGTATGACGCTACAAGCTTGGCACACCTGTACATGCTTGGCACACCTGGGGAGTTTCATTCTTCTCTGCAGATCCTCTCAAGCTCTGTCAGGTTGGATGGGAAGCGTCGTTGCACAGCTATTTTTAAGTCTCTCCAGAGATGTTCGATCAGGTTCAAGTCTGGGCTCTGGCTGGGCCACTCAAGGACATTCAGAGACTTGTCCTTAAGCCACTCCTGCATTGTCTTGACTATGTGCTTAGGGTTGTTGTCCTGTTGGAAGATGAGCCTTCGCCCCCAGTCTGAGGTCCTGAGCGCTCTGGAGCAGGTTTTCATCAAGGATCTCTCT
The DNA here is from genome assembly GCF_034236695.1 of Oncorhynchus nerka. Taxonomy (NCBI): domain Eukaryota; kingdom Metazoa; phylum Chordata; class Actinopteri; order Salmoniformes; family Salmonidae; genus Oncorhynchus; species Oncorhynchus nerka. The sequence continues at coordinate 22,408,406 of NC_088406.1, read as the reverse complement.
GAACTTTTCTCGCTTCATCTTTCCCTCGATCCTGACTAGTCTCCCAGTCCTGCCACTGAAAAACATCCCCCCCAGCATGATGCTGCCACCAACATGTTTCACCTTAGGGATGGTGCCAGGTTTCCTCCAGACATGACGCTTGGCATTCAGGCCGAAGAGTTACATTTTGGTTTCATCAGACCAGAGAATATTGTTTCTCATGGTCTGAGAGTCCTTTAGGTGTCTTTTGGCAAACTCCAAGCAGGCTGTCATGTGCCTTTTACTGAGGAGTGGCTACAGTCTGGTCACTCTACCATAAAGGCCTGATTGGTGGAGTGCTGCAGAGATGGTTGTCCTTCTGGAAGTTTATCCCTTCTTCACAGAGGGACTCTGGAGCTCGGTCAGAGTGACCATCGGGTTCTTGGTCACCTCCCTGACCAAGAGCCTTCTCCCGCGATTGTTCATTTTGGCCGGGCGGCCAGCTCTAGGAAGAGTCTTTATGGTTCCAAACTTCTTCCATTTGAAAATGATGGAGGCCACTGTGTTCTTGGGGACCTTCAATGCTGCAGACATTTTTTGGTACCCTTCCCCAGATCTGTGCCTCGACATGCACTGTCAAAAGGTGTGCGTCTTTCCAAATCAATTGAATTTGCCACAGATGGACTCCAATCAAGTTGTAGAAACATCTCAAGGATGATCAATGGAAACAGGATGCACCTGAGCTCAATTTCGAGTCTCATAGCAAAGGGTCTGAATACTTATGTAAATAAGCTATTTCTGATTTCAAATAACGCAATTCTTCAAGAAATGGGTGTGGCTTCACAACATTTTCAGATTTGAAGATAATGGCAGAAAATAAATCAGACGAGAGTGGATACAAATTCATTACCAAATTATGACAAATGTTAAGAAAAGGTTGAGAAATGTATTAAAGTCATTACTTTTCAAATAAGTTACATTACACATTATGTTGGCTGACAATTTGTTAGCTAGCCTAGCCTTACAAACCGCATAGCATATCAACAAAGCCATCTAACTAATATATGCAATCTAACTAACTACCCAACATTTATTAACTTGATTATTCACTTCATTCTTAGCTTAGATAAGTGGTATAGTAATTGTGTGTTCTCAATGGACATTGTTAATGAAGTGTTAAGATGTCTAGCTAGTAATATATATATATATATATATATATATATATTTTTTACGTTTATTTTTTTCACAAACAAACAAACTAACAAATTAACAAAAAAATAACAAAATAAAACATTGTCCAGCATAAAAACATTGATCTTGACCTCCAGACATATCCTTCAACATCAAATCAAATGTTATTGGTCACATACACATGGTTAGCAGATGTTAATACGAGTGTAGCGAAATGCTTGTGCTTCTAGTTCCAACAGTGCAGTAATATCTAACAAGTAATCTAACAATTCCTCAACAACTACCTAATACACACAAATCTAAAGGGGTGAATGAGAATATGTACAAGTAAGTATATGGATGAGCGATGGCTGAGCGGTGCTGTAGGTGTCATGGAGGGCAGGTAGTTTGCCCCCAAAGATGCGTTGTGCGAACCGCACCACCGTCTGGAGAGCCTTGTGGTTGTGGGTGGTGCAGTTGCCGTTCCAGGCTGAGAACCAGCCCAACAGGATGCTCTCGATTGTGCATCTGTAAAGTTTGTCAGGGTTTTGGGTGACAAGCTAAATTTCGTCAGCCTCCTGAGTTTGAAGAGGCGCTGTTGCGCCTTCTTCACCACACTGTCTGTGTGGGTGGACCATTTCAGTCTGTCTGTGATGTGTACGCCGAGGAACTAAAAACTTTCCACCTTCTCCACTGCTGTCCCTTCGATGTGGATAGGGGGGTGCTCCCTCTGCTGTTTCCTGAAGTCCATGATCATCTCCTTTGTTTTGTCAAATAGTATCTCACAAGCTAGAATACAGAACTAAATGGGTTCACAAGCATAAGTCATCACCTCCCAGTCTTAAAAACAACATGACAAATAAAACACGTCCAGCTTCTAGAATTGTCGTTTCTACCTTGTGATCCTAGCAAGATTTGTTCATAAGATGCTACCTCCAACATGAATTATATTCATGGTTTCAGAGTAGGAGTGGCATGACCCTTCTAAATTCTAAGAATTACTTAGCTGATTATCTGATGTAATGATACCAACAGTGATTAGTGCAAAATCCTCATGTGTTACTTTAGGTAACTCTGTTCTATCGCCCAAGAGACATATTCTCTGTGAATTTGGAATTGTTAACCCTAACTATTCCTCCAGATATTTCAAAACATCACTACATTCCCATATTGCGTGTAAAAATGTCCCAGTGTCTTTTTAGCATTTCCAACACAGAGAACTGTTGGTCAGCCACAACTGATGAAGCCTGGTTGGGGTCCAATAAAACCTATGTAGTATCTTCTATTGAGTAAGTTTCCCCCGACTTCCCTGAGCTGGACAAGATCTTCAACCAGGTCATTTCACACTTAAGGTCAATTTGCCATATTGTTATTATAGGTTTTTATAGTATTTATTCTGGAGATGACTAAATATTGAGTAAAAAATTGATGCTTTATATTTGGATATTTCCAAATACTCACCTATTGGGTTCTTTCCTGGATTTTGTTGATAGCCGGTTAACAAACATTCCCTCAATTGTAAATATTTCCAGAAATATCTCCCACAACATTTTTTTTTTTTTTAACCAAATCTGAGTATCACATTAAATCATCTTAATTGTACAGATCACCTATAGTATGAATTCCTTTCATTAGCCACGGTTTCCAGTACACATACTTCTTTCCTAACCATAGCCTAGGATTTTAACACAATGATGAGTATCCTTGTTTTAGATGTGAAATGCCACATATCTTGTGTACTGTTCTCCACAACTCTTTTGAGGTTGGGAGTTTCAGCAGACCTCTTCCCAATAACACTATGTGACAGAGGATCAACAGGGGTGAAAGGAGAAGTTTGTTTCCGTTCTGTTGTTATCCAGTCCAAGCCAGCATCCCTTTTGCCTCAATGCTTTGCCAAATTAGCCATTTTTTTATTATACAATGTAACATCTGGTAAGCCAAGCCTCCTACATCTCTTGGTGAGCATATCTTCTTCATTTTAATCACGTTGATCTTTCCCCATAAAGAAGGTTTTATCTCTTCCCATTTTTTCTAAATTGGTCTTAATCTTAACTAGTAGTGGCTCAAAATGTAGTCCCACCACTTCTAACAAATTTGAGCTCAACTTAATACTCAAATATTTAATCCCATTTGAAATTAAATGCAGTAACAGTTCCGGAGTAACATATGGCATCAATTGGCATTGCTTCCGACTTATTCCAATTCATTTTGTAGCCTGACAAACTAGAATATGATCCAATACAAGTAAGTAATCTGTAATGGTCGTCGGTAGAAGGTGAGGACCAAAGCACAACGTGGTACGTGTTCATGTTATTTATTTAAAACTGAACAACATCTAACAAAGAAACAAAAAGCACAACCGAAACAGCTCCGTCAGGTGCAACACACACTAAACAGAAAGTATAATCACCCACAACTCAAGGGTGAAAACAGGCTGCCTAAGTATGGTTCTCAATCAGGGACAACGATTGACAGCTGCCTCTGATTGAGAACCATACCAGGCCAAACACAGAAATACCAAATCATAGAAAAAAGAATGCCCACCCAACTCACGCCTGACCATACTAAAACAAAGACATCACAAAGGAACTAAGGTCAGAACGTGACATAATCGTGGTACAAAATGAAGAATATTGTCTGCATACATAAGCAGCTTGTGTTCTTTTCCTCCTCCATGTACACCCTTCATTTCTGGATCTATTCTTATCATTGTCGCAAGAGGCTCTAAAGATATGGTAAACAGGAGAAGGGAGAGCGAGCAACCCTGCCTTGTGCCTCTAGAAAGACAGAAAAAGAGAAATAATTCAATTTGGAATTGGAATAGAGGACCCCTATCCATTTACAAAAGTCAGGTCCAAAACCACATTTTCCGAGGGTTCGTAAGAGAAAAGCCCACTCTACCCTGTCAAAGGCCTTCTCAGCATCTAAGGAGACAGCAGCGGTAGGAACTATATTTGAGTGGTTTAACCACGAGATGTAAGAGCCTCCTCATATTATCAGTTCAGGTCCTGTTCTTAATAAAACCTACTTGGTCACTATGTATGATAGTAGGTAGTGCTTTCTCTAAGCGTATCGCAAGGGTCTTAATAAGAATCTAACAATCCACATTAAGGAGACTGATAGCCAAAACACTCCCATATTCTGTAGTATCTCTATCATTTTTTAGGTATCAGTGATATCAAAGCCTCATTAAAGGTGTTCAGAAGGGAGACGTTTTTAGATGCCTCCCGGTAAAACCACTGTCAATACAGGTACAAAAATGTCAATATACTTTTTATAATAATCTATAGGAAGGCAATCCAGACCAGATGACTTACCTGCTTTCATAAATAAAATGGTGTCTCTAGCCTCCTCTTTTGTTAAAGTACAGTCCAGGTCCTCTACCTGTCTATCTGATAATCTAGGTAATTCTATAACAGGCAAAGAAATATCGATATCTATGGGGCTCGCTGAACAGGAGGATGTATATAAATCTTCATAAAAACTTTGAAACACACTGTTTGTCTCTTTGGATGAGGTCACCATCTTATTGCCCTCCTTAATTGCTGGAATTACGTTAGAAGTGTTGTCTTGCTAGGAGCCTACCTGTCTTCTCACCTCCCTCAATTAAACTGGTTTTAAGTCTAAACACTGCATATTCTGCCTTTTTTATATACATTTCGTGCAACTGAAATTTGAGTTTGCAAGCAGTTTGAAATGTGCTATCTGTGAAATGTCTTGTCAAATCCATTTCCAAACCACATATCTCAGTTTCTAATCTTTTTGCTGCTTCAGACTCTTCTCTCTTCTTTTTGGACGCATGTGCTATTATTTCCCCTCTACTATATGCTTTAGAGGTTTCCCATACTGTTTCCCATACTGTTTCCCATGATGTTTCTCATACTGTTTCCCATACTGTTTCCTGTACTGTTTCCCATACTGTTTCTCATACTGTTTCCTGTACTGTTTCCCATACTGTTTCTCATACTGTTTCTCATACTGTTTCCCATACTGTTTCTCATACTGTTTCTCATACTGTTTCCTATACTGTTTCCCGTACTGTTTCCCATACTGTTTCCTGTACTGTTTCCCATACTGTTTCTCATACTGTTTCCCGTACTGTTTCCCGTACTGTTTCTCATACTGTTTCTCATACTGTTTCCCGTACTGTTTCCCATACTGTTTCCTATACTGTTTCTCACACTGTTTCCCATACTATTTACGATACTGTTTCCCATGACGTTTCTCATACTGTTTCCCATACGATTTCCCATACTGTTTACCATACTGTTTCTCACACTGTTTCCCATACTGTTTCTCTTACTGTTTCTCATACTGTTTCCCATACTGTTTCCCATACGGTTTCCCATACTGTTTCTCGTACTGTTTCTCATACTGTTTCCCATACTGTTTCCCATACTGTTTCCTATACTGTTTCCCATACTGTTTCCCGTACTGTTTCCCATACTGTTTCTCATACTGTTTCTCATACTGTTTCCCATACTGTTTCCTGTACTGTTTCCCATACTGTTTCTCATACTGTTTCCTGTACTGTTTCCCATACTGTTTCTCATACTGTTTCTCATACTGTTTCCCATACTGTTTCTCATACTGTTTCTCATACTGTTTCCTATACTGTTTCCCGTACTGTTTCCCATACTGTTTCCTGTACTGTTTCCCATACTGTTTCTCGTACTGTTTCCCGTACTGTTTCTCATACTGTTTCTCATACTGTTTCCCGTACTGTTTCCCATACTATTTACGATACTGTTTCCCATGATGTTTCTCATACTGTTTCCCATACGATTTCCCATACTGTTTACCATACTGTTTCTCACACTGTTTCCCATACTGTTTCTCTTACTGTTTCTCATACTGTTTCCCATACTGTTTCCCATACGGTTTCCCATACTGTTTCTCGTACTGTTTCTCATACTGTTTCCCGTACTGTTTCCCATACTGTTTCCTATACTGTTTCTCACACTGTTTCCCATACTATTTACGATACTGTTTCCCATACTGTTTCCTATACTGTTTCCCATACTGTTTCCCGTACTGTTTCCCATACTGTTTCTCATACTGTTTCTCATACTGTTTCCCATACTGTAGAAATATTTTCAGTTGAGCCTATGTTGATCTCAAAAAAGGATCTAAGATCATCTGCTAGTGATTGGCTAAATATTTCATCTTGTAATAGAATGGTGTTGAGTCTAAATCTATCCTTCCTCGCATTTCTGGAGTTTATATCAATATGCAACTCTACTATAGCATGATCTGTGAGGGCAATGGGCCCAAGCTGGCAACCAATCACATTATTAACCATGAAATGAGATATCAAGACGAAATCTATTCTGAAGTGTGTTTTATGACATTTGGAGAAAAAAGTATATTCTCTATCATGATGGACTAATCTCCATATGTTGTAAGGCCCATCTGTTCTTCTAGCATATGTATTGCAAGTCTATCCTTTGGCGTGGACTTACCTGTAAATGTACTTCTATCAATCATATGCAGATAAGCCTGCCAAACTCATTAGAGTGATGCTTCAACATTACAAAACTGGTGAGGGGATTCAGGAGGACTTGCTGTTTGTTTGCTAGTAAATGTGGCCTTCTGTGAATACCATGTGTTAGGCTTGATGACGTTTTTAGCGTGTCAACATTCTAATAACGCCACTTTAGCAAGATGTTTCAAAATGTAAATTATCTTTATACTAAACTGTACACAAAGTCAACATATTATGACCAAAATGAAAGTTTATGCCATTGATTTTCATTATTTACATGCGTGTATTAGGAGGTCTTTGTCTTTTACGGCGGTCCCACGTGACTCCCCTAGCTAGTAATTTCTCATGATAACAAGCTAGCAAGAAATTGCATAGCAACAGCATCAACTTCCGATAGATAGGCGAAGCACTAGTACTCTTTAACTGAAAGGATACAGTTCATTTACAGTATACTAAAATGAACTAATAGTATATAGTATGTAGTATATACTCATGAAGTATGTAAACTCAGCAAAAAAAGATACGTCCCTTTTTCAGGACCATGTCTTTCAAAGATAATTTGTAAAAATCCAAATAACTTCACAGATCTTCATTGTAAAGGGTTTAAACACTGTTTCCCATGCTTGTTCAATGAACCATGAACAATTAATGAACATGCACCTGTGGATTGGTCGTTAAGACACTAACAGCTTACAGACGGTAGGCAATTAAGGTCACAGTTATGAAAACTTAGGACACTAAAGAGGCCTTTCTACTGACTCTGAAAAACACCAAAAGAAAGATGCCCAGGGTCCCTGCTCATCTGCGTGAACGTGCCTTAGGCATGCTGCAAGGAGGCATGAAGACTGCACATCTGGCCGGGCAATAAATTGCAATGTCCGTACTGTGAGACGCCTAAGACAGAGCTACAGGGAGACAGGACGGACAGCTGATTGTCCTCGCAGTGGCAGATCATGTGTAACAACACCTGCACAGGATCGGTACATCCGAACATCACACCTTGCAGGTGCCTTGGTGGAAGAGTGGGGTAACATCTCACAGCAAGATCTGGCAAATCTGGTGCAGTCCATGAAGAGGAGATGCACTGCGGTACTTAATGCAGCTCGTGGCCACACCAGATACTGACTGTTACTTTTGATTTTGACCCCCCCTTTGTTCAGGTACACATTATTCAATTTCTGTTAGCCACATGTCTGTGGAACTTGTTCAGTTTATGTCTCAGTTGTTGAATCTTGTTATGTTCATACAAATATTAAATAAACACAGTTGACAGTAAACGCAGTTGACAGTGAGAGGATGTTTCTTTTTTTTCTGAGTTTAGTGTACAGTATGTTTTACTCCAGAGTGGTGCAGTGGTCTAAGGCACTTCATCTCAGTCCTAGAGGCGTCACTACAGACCCTGGTTCGATCCCGGGCTGTATGACCTGCAAGCTTATCGCTAGGTACCATGCTAGCCTGGCTAATGAGCAGAGGGTTTAAAGGGGAACTCCTGCTGGGTGTGTACCTGCAGGGTATCAGGTCTCAGGTGCAGCTAATGCTAATCCACTCTGCCTGCTCATAGCTATAGGACTGCAGCTGGGCCCGACTCTGTAATAACCCCTTTAAGAGCACGGCTTAATAATAAACTGATAAAGTGTTACTCCCGGGCTCGCTGTTGCTAATAGCCTCCTCAGAACTGAATACCACGACCCTAGCTAACATATCATGACCCCAAAAACACTCACCAGCACTCCTTCTCAATGTTATCCCTTAGCCTGTACTCAATAGCTTTCAGTCCTGTGGTGGTGGTGAATAACATAGAAAAACATCTCATTTAGTGATATGTGCATGTAACACCTGGACCACTGTTACCATAGAACCCACAGCTGCTTTTAAAATGTAGCCATGTTGGAACATTGCTGAATCATTGAACTTTAATGCTGCTCACCGCCACGTCTGTCTCTCTGTCTGCATATGGTTTGCTACTCCCTCTTCTCCTCCTCTCTCTGAATGATGAATGAGGTGGAGGAGATTAAAAGCTGACTGTGGCATAGAGAAAAGGGTTTCATCTGTCAGTCTTTCCACTGCCTACCTAACAGGGAGGAAAACAGCTCGGTGGCACCTGAATGCTGACATTTTTCACTTAACGCTCCTCATTGCCTTTCATTTGCCAGGTGCAGCTCTGCAAACAGACTGCAGACACAGAGTGGCATAGCTGAGTACCATCTCTCTGCATTATTTGTCTCCCTCTTTTTCACAAGCGAATGAATGTATGGACACACCGCTAAACAGAAACACACATGCCCACCCGAAGGCATACGACACAACAAACATACTCACAGACACACACACACACACACGCACACACATACTCACAGACACGTGGCGGTCCCACACACAGCGTACACTCTTTCTATCTATCCATCAATGCTGTTGTTTTTTACCTTATTCCAGTGCCTCTATTAGAGACCATCCGTCCCTTTGATGTGTGAATTATCTTAAGGAGACAAATCATGACCTTCCACAATGCCCTGAGGCCCGCCGGCAGGTCCAATGCCATGAGGCCGGCCGGGAGGTCCAAAGCCCTAAGGCCCTCTGGCAGGTCCAAAGCCCTAAGGCCCTCTGGCAGGTCCAAAGCCCTGAGGCCCTCTGGCAGGTCCAAAGCCCTAAGGCCCTCTGGCAGCGCCAAAGCCCTGAGGCCCTCTGGCAGGTCCAAAGCCCTAAGGCCCTCTGGCAGGTCCAAAGCCCTGAGGCCCTCTGGCAGGTCCAAAGCCCTAAGGCCCTCTGGCAGCGCCAAAGCCCTGAGGCCCTCTGGCAGGTCCAAAGCCCTAAGGCCCTCTGGCAGGTCCAAAGCCCTGAGGCCTTCTGGCAGGTCCAAAGCCCTGAGGCCCTCTGGCAGGTCCAAAGCCCTGAGGCCCTCTGGCAGGTCCAAAGCCCTGAGGCCCTCTGGCAGGTCCAATGCCCTGAGGCCCTCTGGCAGCGCCAAAGCCCTGAGGCCCTCTGGCAGGTCCAAAGCCCTTAGGCCTTCTGGCAGGTCCAAAGCCCTGAGGCCCTCTGGCAGGTCCAAAGCCCTGAGGCCCTCTGGCAGGTCCAAAGCCCTGAGGCCCTCTGGCAGGTCCAATGCCCTGAGGCCCTCTGGCAGGTCCAAAGCCCTGAGGCCCTCCGGTAGGTCCAAAGCGCTGAGGCCCTCTGGCAGGTGCGCTATTATAGACACTGCAGCTCTACAGAACTGAAGAAGGAAGGACTGTAATTGTGCAAACATTGCCTGTGGTCTTGTCTGCTACGTCTTTGAGAACATGCAAATAACAGTTATTCTTTTGAAAAGTAAGGACAGAAAGAGATTTCACCACCTGGTTGTTTAGTGGAGTGATAGGTAGCAGGGTGGAGTGATAGGCAGCAGGGTGGAGTTTTTTATTTTACCTTTATTTAACTAGGCAAGTCAGTTAAGAACAAATTCTTATTTTCAATGATGGCCTAGGAACAGTGGGTTAACTGCCTGTTCAGGGGCAGAGCGACAGATACCTTGTACCTTGTCAGCTCGTGGATTTGAACTTGCAACCTTCCGGTTACTAGTCCGGACGCTCTAACCACTAGGCTACCCTGCTGCCCCGGTGACGGGGGGAGTAGGGTGGATTGGCGGGGAGAAGGGTGGAGTGATAGGCAGCAGGGTGGAGTGACGGGGGGAGGAGGGTGGATTGGCGGGGAGTAGGTTGGAGTGATAGGCAGCTGGGTGGAGTGACGGGGGAGTAGGGTGGAGTGATAGGCAGCTGGGTGGAGTGACGGGGGAGTAGGGTGGAGTGACGGGGAGTAGGGTGGAGTGATAGGCAGCTGGGTGGAGTGACGGGGGGAGTAGGGTGGATTGGCGGGGAGTAGGTTGGAGTGATAGGCAGCTGAGTGGAGGACGGGGGGAGTAGGGTGGATTGGCGGGGAGTAGGTTGGAGTGATAGGCAGCAGGGTGGAGTGACGGGGGAGTAGGGTGGATTGGCGGGGAGAAGGGTGGAGTGATAGGCAGCAGGGTGGAGTGATGGGGGAGTAGGGTGGATTGGCGGGGAGTAGGTTGGAGTGATAGGCAGCTGAGTGGGAGTGACGGGGGAGTAGGGTGGATTGGCGGGGAGAAGGGTGGAGTGATAGGCAGCTGGGTGGAGTGACGGGGGAGTAGGGTGGATTGGCGGGGAGAAGGGTGGGTGATAGGCAGCTGGGTGGAGTGACGGGGGAGTAGGGTGGAGTGACGGGGAGTAGGGTGGAGTGATAGGCAGCTGGGTGGAGTGACGGGGAGTAGGGTGGATTGGCGGGGAGTAGGTTGGAGTGATAGGCAGCTGAGTGGAGTGACGGGGGAGTAGGGTGGATTGGCGGGAGTAGGTTGGAGTGATAGGCAGCAGGGTGGAGTGACGGGGGAGTAGGGTGGATTGGCGGGGAGAAGGGTGGAGTGATAGGCAGCAGGGTGGAGTGACGGGGGAGTAGGGTGGATTGGCGGGGAGTAGGTTGGAGTGATAGGCAGCTGAGTGGAGTGACGGGGGGAGTAGGGTGGATTGGCGGGGAGAAGGGTGGAGTGATAGGCAGCTGGGTGGGTGACGGGGGAGTAGGGTGGATTGGCGGGGAGAAGGGTGGAGTGATAGGCAGCTGGGTGGGTGACGGGGGAGTAGGGTGGATTGGCGGGGAGAAGGGTGGAGTGATAGGCAGCAGGGTGGAGTGACGTGGGGAGTAGGGTGGATTGGCGGGGAGAAGGGTGGAGTGATAGGCAGCTGGGTGGAGTGACGGGGAGTAGGGTGGATTGGCGGGGAGAAGGGTGGAGTGATAGGCAGCAGGGTGGAGTGACATGGGGAGTAGGGTGGATTGGCGGGGAGAAGGGTGGAGTGATAGGCAGCTGGGTGGAGTGACGGGGGGAGTAGGGTGGAGTGATAGGCAGCAGGGTGGAGTGATGTGGGGAGTAGGGTGGATTGGCGGGGAGTAGGTTGGAGTGATAGGCAGCTGGGTGGGTGACGGGGGGAGTAGGGTGGGTGATAGGCAGCTGGGTGGGTGACGGGGGAGTAGGGTGGATTGGCGGGGAGTAGGTTGGAGTGATAGGCAGCAGGGTGGGTGACGGGGAGTAGGGTGGATTGGCGGGGGAGTAGGGTGGAGTGATAGGCAGCTGGGTGGGAGTGACGGGGAGTAGGGTGGATTGGCGGGGAGAAGGGTGGAGTGATAGGCAGCAGGGTGGGTGACGTGGGGAGTAGGGTGGATTGGCGGGGAGAAGGGTGGAGTGATAGGCAGCTGGGTGGAGTGACGGGGGGAGTAGGGTGGATTGGCGGGGAGAAGGGTGGAGTGATAGGCAGCAGGGTGGAGTGACGTGGGGAGTAGGGTGGATTGGCGGGGAGAAGGGTGGAGTGATAGGCAGCTGGGTGGAGTGACGGGGAGTAGGGTGGAGTGATAGGCATCAGGGTGGAGTGATGTGGGAGTAGGGTGGATTGGCGGGAGTAGGTTGGAGTGATAGGCAGCTGGGTGGAGTGATGGGGGAGTAGGGTGGATTGGCGGGGAGTAGGTTGGAGTGATAGGCAGCTGGGTGGGTGACGGGGGAGTAGGGTGGAGTGATAGGCAGCTGGGTGGAGTGACGGGGGAGTAGGGTGGATTGGCGGGAGTAGGTTGGAGTGATAGGCAGCTGGGTGGGTGACGGGGGGAGTAGGGTGGATTGGCGGGGTAGGTTGGAGTGATAGGCAGCTGGGTGGGTGACGGGGGAGTAGGGTGGAGTGATAGGCAGCTGGGTGGAGTGACAGGGGGAGTAGGGTGGAGTGATAGGCAGCTGGGTGGAGTGACGGGGGGAGTAGGGTGGAGTGATAGGCAGCAGGGTGGAGTGACGGGAGTAGAGGGTAGGGTGGTGAAGGGGGCACCCTGGTACCCTTGCCAAAGGACCAGATCAGCCTACCTGAGGCAGTTAGCTGTGCCCATCTGTGGTTGTCTGCTTTGGGCTTAGTGGGGGGACAGAGAGGAGAGTGTTGGGAGAGTGAGGGGAGAGAGGGGAGAGAAAGAAGAGAGAAAGGGCAGAGTGTGGTGTAAAGCAAGGGATATTTTGTCTCTCTCTTTGTGTGTGTGACTGGGTCTAGGGAGAAGGTCTGTGTGTGTGTGACTGGGTCTAGGGAGAAGGTCTGTGTGTGTGACTGGGTCTAGGGAGCAGGTCTTTGAGGAGAGCCAGGGCCCACATCAGGCCTATAAAGACCAGGAAGTGGTACCTGGAGATGACTAATGAAAACTGCCTTTACATGTTATAAAAACCCTGTCTGCTCTCCCTCCATCCACTCTGTCTCCCTCCCTCCCTCCCTCCCCTCTTTCCCTCACCCTATCTCCCACCAAGCCTCCTCTTCCTTTTCCCCCTCTCATTCCCTGTTTTTGTGTGGGGGATATAAAGCCATTGAAAGCACCAACTGGCTTTCTGAATAGTAGTAATTGACTTCAACACTCTTGACAATATAGTTTTTTGGAGAGTTGTGTTGACGTGGCAGTTGGGCTTGATGTTTGTTTGTTTTCTATTTCTGAACCTATTCATGAGATGATAACGTGAGAATGTGTGTGTCCATGTGTGTCCTAGTGCAGTGTGTTGTTTAGGCGTGTGTGAGTTTATTTGGAATGTCTGTTTAGGTGTAACCTGTATGTGTGCATGTACATCATCTTGTGTATTATCCCTTAGTACTGTTAGTATTGCTCCTTTCTGGTATTTGTTGATCATGCCATTACGTGTAGATTTTTCAGCCCCTGCTGCTCGTTCCCAGGCAGTGGAAAGTATTTGTTCTCTAAATCATCTGAACCCGATCACATTGGTAAGCCCCATGGTTAAGCAGTTTGTCTTCAAAGGCACAACGCAAGACCTCTTGACATCACCTTAACTTCTCTTTCCCCCCCCTCCCTCTCTCTTTTCTTCTTCCTCTTTTCTTTCTTCTCCCTCTTTTCTTTCTTCTCTCTTTCTCTCTCTCCCTCTCTCTCTCTTTCCCCTCTCTCTGTATCTCTCTCTTTTTCCCCTCTCTCCCTTTTCTTCATATCTCTTCTCTTCCCCTCTCTTTTCTTCCTTCTCTCTCTCTTATTTCTTCTCTCTCTTTTCTTCCTTCTCTCTCTTTTCTTTCTTCTCTCTCTCTCTCTTATTTCTTCTCTCTTCTTTCTTCTCCCTCTATCACTCTCTCTTCTTTTTCTTCTCTCTCTCTCTTCTTTCTCTCTCTCTTCTTTATTCTCTCTCTCTCTTCTTTCTTCTATCTCTATCTCTCCCTGTTCTCCCTTCTCTCTTCTCTCTCTCTCTTCTGTCTTTTCTCTCTCTCTTCTTTCTTCTCTCTCTTCTTTCTTCTCTTCTTTATTCTCTCTATATCTCTCTCTCTTCTTTCTTCTCTCTCTTTTCTTTCTTTCCTCTCTCTCTTTTCTTTCATCTCTCTTTCCTTTCCTATCTCTCCTTTTCTTTCCCCCTCTCTCTCTCCTTTTTTAAATTCTTCTCTCTTTTCTTTCCCTCTCTTTTCTTCCTTCTCTCTCACCTTTTTTCATTCTTCTCTCTTTTCTTTCCCTCTCTCTTCTTCCTTCTCTCTCTCCTTCCTTCTCTCCTTACTTCTCTCTCTCCTTCCTTCTCTATCTTCTTCCTTCTCTCTCTCCTTCTTTCTCTCTCTTCTTTCTTCTCTCTCTTCTTACTTCTCTCTCCTTCCTTCTCTATCTTCTTCCTTCTCTCTCTCCTTCTTTCTCTCTCTTCTTTCTTCTCTCTTTTCTTTCTTCACTCTTTTTTCTTCTCTCTTTTTTCTTCTCTCCTTTCTTCCTTATCTCTATCCTTCATGTCTTTATTCTTTTGGAACTTTTGTGTGTAATGTTTATTTCACTTTTGTTTATAATCTATTTCACTTGCTTTGGCCATGTAAATATATTTTTCCCATGTCAATAAAGCTCTTTGAATTGAATTGAATTGAGAGAGAGTGAGTGAGAAAGAGAGGTAACTATGGAAAGAGAGCAGGATGGAGAGAGAGAGAGAGAGAGAGAGAGCAGGGGGACCAACTTAACACAGAATGAATTACAACTAACCTGAGCATTCAGTGGTCCCATGGGACATACATAATGGCTGTGTGTGTGTGTGTGAGGGTTGTAAGTGGGGCCTGCTGTAACTGGTTAATCATTGCAGAAATAGATAACGGTGGTGTGAATATGTAAGTGCTCCCTCATTTTCTCTCTGCTTCATGAAAAATGTCAATATACTCTTAAAATGATGCGTGTGTGTGCGTGTGTGTGTGCGTGTGTGTATGTGTGTGTGTGTGTGTATGTGTGTGTGTGTGTGTGTGTGTGTGTGTGTGTATGTGTGTGTGTGTGTGTGTGGCTTCATCGGTAGAGTAGAGGTGTATTTATCTTCATTACAGTGAACAGTAAAGAGACCTCGTGGTTCAAGTGTTAATGTCACATTCACCAGTATAGTGAAATGCCTTTCCTGCAAACTCAAAACAGAACAATGCAATACTCAATAACAATGTATAACTAGAAAACCACACACCAGAAATAAGAATAGAAAATATAAAATACACAATAAAGTAAGTAAGTAGGCATTGTCATGACGTTGCCCTCTTTGGGTACAGCAAGCCCCATCCCCCTCTCCCTGTCTCCTACACCCAGGCTGCTGTGGTCAGAGAGAGGTCTTAAATTCCTGGAAGATATGATCTCCTCATGGCCACAGTATAGAGAGAGAGAGTGAATTTTCATAGAAGAAAACAAAGGAATTTCTTCCACCTCACAGAACTTGAGGTTCGAACAACATTTATGTTCTGGATAAGGTATAAAAGATCGGTGAAGAATCCAGCTACAAACTGGTCCGTTTGGTACAATTTTGTGGAACTCATGGGAGACAATACGGCCACATTACCATAATGCTGTTTATATAATAGGCTCAGAAATTAGGTTTACATCTAATTTTTGTATAAGATGAATGAGTAAGGATGATACTGTTTGTAAAATAATAAGTAAATAACAGATTACTGCACCTGTACATAGCCCACCTATAATTTAGCCCAAACAACTACCTCTTTCCCAACTGTATTTAATTTATTTATTTATTTTGCTCCTTTGCACCCCATTATTTTTATTTCTACTTTGCACATTCTTCCATTGCAAAACTACCATTCCAGTGTTTTACTTGCTATATTGTATTTACTTTGC
Organism: Oncorhynchus nerka; assembly: GCF_034236695.1. Taxonomy (NCBI): domain Eukaryota; kingdom Metazoa; phylum Chordata; class Actinopteri; order Salmoniformes; family Salmonidae; genus Oncorhynchus; species Oncorhynchus nerka. Next base: position 22,392,679 of record NC_088406.1, on the reverse strand, counting down.
CACCATGGCCTTTTTTGCCTTTACCTCCCTTCTCACCTAATTTGCTCACATTGTATATAGACTTGTTTTTTTTTACTGTATTATTGACTGTATGTTTGTTTTACTCCATGTGTAACTCTGTGTCGTTGTATGTGTCGAACTGCTTTGCTTTATCTTGGCCAGGTCGCAATTGTAAATGAGAACTTGTTCTCAACTTGCTTACCTGGTTAAATAAAGGTGAAATAAAATAAAATAAAATAAATAAAAATTGTGTAATGTGATTTTGGACTGTTTAATGAAGGAAACTCCAATTCCCTTTTGAGTTGAACTAAATCAGAGGACCGCCCATGAGCCCAGTTAGGGTCGGGCATCCTGGGACAGGCCCTTTTCTGCAACTCCCAAATAAAACCCCCACTTTGAGAATTTCTCAACAGACCATGTTTCTCTCCTTTATGAGAGGACAAAGGTTGCAGACCAGCTTACCTTTGATAACGAGAGGGCCAAGGTTAGAGACCAGACTGCTGAATATTTTAACCATCCCACGTTGTTAAACTCTTAGACTTTCGATACCGACAGAATAAGAACAAGTCTTTGATATTAATTACTAGTCTGCAGCTAGGAATTCGGTATCATTGAACGCGAAAACCGACAACCGCTGAAACATCTATCCATAACGACATGAATGAATGTCACTCTGAACTATCCATTCTAACCACGACAGAGAGGGCAGACAAACTCTCCAACAGAAACAAACTTTTCAACAGAGACCCCGACGACACACTGAGCGTAAAAAATATATACTGATTGCAGTTATTCCCGAATGAGTGAGCATTCATGTGCAAAGGATTAGCATTTCAATTGTTATAATTATCAACTGTGTGTTGTATTATCTCAGTTGACCCCCACTTCCCTTTTGTACACCAAGCCGCGATGACGGTTTATCCCGCTAGGGAAACTCCGTTATCATTTCCTTGTAACTATCTACTGTTTGTTTATGCATTTCTGTGAATTACTTAGTTAATAAATACATTATTTTAAGACAATTGATGTATGGATGACTCATAGTGAAGACGGTTCGTGCAGATAACCAACAATGAGACTAACGTGAGGTAAAATAAATAATTCATTAATCAGAAGACTATTGATCAGATATGAACATTTCTGAAAAGTTATATTAGGAAAATTATAACTTTGTAATCTGAATATTTTCCTTGGTGCCCCGACTTCCTAGTTAATTACAGTTACATGACTAATCAGTTTAATCGCTTAACAATAATTACAGAGTCATTTGATAAAGATTTATCTTCAGTTTAATAATGCTAGAGACACGACAGCATACTATAAACAGGAAATATGATAAAAGTCTGTTTCAATGCCAGATTTACATGTGCAAGGGTACTGGAGAGATGGAGGTAGATACTGTACAGTCGTGGCCAAAAGTTTTGAGAATGACACAAATATTCATTTCCACAAAGTTTGCTGCTTCAGTGTCTTTAAATATTTTTGTCAGATGTTACTATGGAATACTGAAGTATAATTACAAGCATTTCATAAGTGTCAAAGGCTTTTATTGACAATTACATGAAGTTGATGCAAAGAGTCAATATTTGCAGTGTGGCCCTTCTTTTTCAAGACATCTGCAATCCGCCCTGGCATGCTGTCAATTAACTTCTGGGGCACATCCTGACTGATGGCAGCCCATTCTTGCATAATCAATGCTTGGAGTTTGTCAGAATTTGTGAGTTTTTGTTTGACCCACCTGCCTCTTGAGGATTGACCACACGTTCTCAATGGGATTAAGGTCTGGGGAGTTTCCTGGCCATGGACCCAAAATATCGATGTTTTGTTCCCCGAGTCACTTAGTTATCACTTTTGCCTTATGGCAAGGTGCTCCATCATGCTGGAGAAGGCATTTTTCATCACCAAACTGTTCCTGGATGGTTGGGAGAAGTTGCTCTCAGAGGATGTGTTGGTACCATTCTTTATTCATGGCTGTGTTCTTAGGCAAAATTGTGAGTGAGCCCACTCCCTTGTCTGAGAAGCAACCCCACACATGAATGGTCTCAGAATGCTTTACTGTTGGCATGACACAGGACTGATGGTAGGGCTCACCTTGTCTTCTCCGGACAAGCTTTTTCCCGGATGCAATCAGAAAAGAGAAAAGAGATTCATCAGAGAAAATGACTTTACCCCAGTCCGATCCCTGTACCTTTTGAAGAATATCAGTCTGTCCCTGATGTTTTTCCTGGAGAGAAGTGGCTTATTTGCTGCCCTTCTCGACACCAGGCCATCCTCCAAAAGTGAGAGAATCACTGACATGATGTCAGCTGGTCATTTTGTGGCAGGTCTGAAATGCAGTGTAAATGTTTTTGGGGGATTCAGTTCATTTGCATGGCAAAGAGGGACTTTGCAAATAATTTAAATTCACCTGATCACTCTTCATAACATTCTGTAGTATATGCAAATTGCCATCATACAAACTGAGGCAGCAGACTTTGTGAAAATTAATATTTGTGTCATTCTCAAATCTTTTGGCCACGACTGTATGTATAGGGGTAAGGTGACTAGGCAACAGGATATATGTGAGTGTATGTGTGTGTGTGCAGGTGTGTAGAGGTGTGTAGTGTGTAGACAGTGTGTGTGTGTGTGTAGGGCCTGTGAGTGTTGGAGGGACAGTGTGTGTGTGTAGGGCCTGTGAGTGTTGGAGGGACAGTGTGTGTGTGTAGGGCCTGTGAGTGTGTGTAGGGCCTGTGAGTGTTGGAGGGACAGTGTGTGTGTGTAGGGCCAGTGAGTGTTGGAGGGACAGTGTGTGTGTGTAGGGCCTGTGAGTGTTGGAGGGACAGTGTGTGTGTGTAGGGCCTGTGAGTGTTGGAGGGACAGTGTGTGTGTGTAGGGCCAGTGAGTGTTGGAGGGACAGTGTGTGTGTGTGTAGGGCCAGTGAGTGTTGGAGGGACAGTGTGTGTGTGTAGGGCCAGTGAGTGTGCATAGATGTAATAAAAGGTCAATACCAATGCAAGGTTAACTCAGATAGTCCATGTAGCTATTTAGTTAGTTATTTGTCAGTTGTATTGCTTGAAGGTAGAAGCTGTTCAAGAGCCTGTTGATGTCAGACTTTATGTACCAGTACCGCTTGCCGTGTGGCAGCAGAGAAAATTTTAAGTCCTTAGTTATTTGGACACAGAGGAACTTGGAGCAGTCTACCTGCTCCACTGCCGCCCCGTCGATGTGGATGGGGAGTGCTAACCCCCCCATTTCATGTAGTCCACGATCAGCTCCTTGGTCTTGTTGACGTTGAGGGAGAGGTTGTTGCTCCGGCACCACACAGCCAGGTCACTGATCTTCTCCCTGTCGGCTGACTCATCGTTGCTGGTGCTCCTACCTATCACATTGTATCGTCAGCGGACTTCATAATGCTGTTGGAATCGTGCGTGTCCCACAGTCATGGGTGAACAGGGAGTACAGGAGGGGACTAAGCACACACCCCTGTGGGGCCCCTGTGTTAAGCTTCAGCTTTACGGAGGAGATGTTGCCTACCCTCACCACCTGAGATCGTTCCTTCAGTAATTCCAGGATACAGTTGCAGAGGGTGTGTGTGCGTGTGTGTGTCAGTGTCTGTGTCAGCTTGTATATGTTAGGGTTGGGTGATGTCAAACTTTGTCCTGTCGTGATTATGTACCCATAAAACACAGTGATTTACGATGGTATCATCTCCTATTGGCCAACCCAATATGTTTCTGTGTGTGTATCAAATCAAATCAAATGTTATTTGTCACATACACATGGTTAGCAGGTGTTAATGCGAGTGTAGCGAAATTCTTGTGCTTCTAGTCCCAACAATGCAGTAATGTCTAGTAATCTAACCCAATTTCACAACAGCTACCTTATACACACAAGTGTAAAGGAATTAATATATGAATTAGTGATGGCCGAGCGGCATAGGCAAGATGCAGTAGATGGTATAGAGTACAGTATATACGTATGAGATGAGTAATGTAGGGTATGTAAACATTATATAAAGTGACATTGTTTAAAGTGGCTAGTGATACATGTATTACATCAATTTTTCCATTATTAAAGTGGCTAGAGTTGAGTCAGTATGTTGGCAGCAGCCACTCAATGTTATTGATGGCTGTCTAACAGTCTGATGGCCTTGAGAGAGAAGCTGTTTTTCAGTCTCTCGGTCCCCGCTTTGATGCACCTGTACAGACCTCGCCTTCTGGATGATAGCGGGGTAAACAGCCAGTGGCTCGGGTGGTTGTTGTACTTGATGATCTTTTTGGCCTTCCTGTGACATCGGTGGTGTAGGTGTCCTGGAGGGCAGGTAGTTTGCCCCCGGTGATGCGTTGTGCAGACCTCACTACCCTCTGGAGAGCCTTACGGTTTTGGGCGGAGCAGTTGCTGTACCAGGCGGTGATACACCCCGACAGGATGCTCTCGATTGTGCATCTTTATTTTTGGTGACAAGCCAAATTTCTTCATCCTCCTGAGGTTGAAGAGGCGCTGCTGCTGCGCCTTCTTCACCACGCTGTCTGTGACCATTTCAGTTTTTCCGTGATGTGTACACTGAGGAACTTTCCACCCTCTCCACTACTGTCCCGTCAATGTAGATAGGGGGCTGCTCCCTCTGCTGCTTCCTGAAGTCCACGATCATCTCCTTTGTTTTGTTGACATTGAGTGTAAGGTTATTTTCCTGATACCACACTCCGAGGGGCCTCACCTCCTCCCTGTAGGCCGTCTCGTCGTTGTTGGTAATCAAGCCTACCACTGTAGTGTCGTCTACAAACTTGATGATTGAGTTGGAGGAGTGCATGGCCACACAGTCATGGGTGAACAGGGAGTACAGGAGAGGGCTGAGAACGCACCCTTGTGGAGTCCCAGTGTTGAGGATCAGCGGGGTGGAGATGTTGTTACCTACCCTCACCACCTGGGGGCGGCCCGTCAGGAAGTCCAGGACCCATTTGCACAGGGCGGGGTCGAGACCCAGGGTCTCGAGCTGAATGACGAGTTTGAAGGGTACTATAGTGTTAAATGCTGAGCTGTAATCGATGAACAGCATTCTTACATAGGTATTCCTCTTGTCCAGATGGGTTAGGGCAGTGTGCAGTGTGATTGCGATTGCGTCGTCTGTCGACCTATTGGGGCGGTAAGCAAATTGGAGTGGGTCTAGGGTGTCATGTAGGGTGGAGGTGATATGGTCCTTGGCTAGTCTCTCAAAGCACTTCATGATGGCGGAAGTGAGTGCTATGGTGCGGTAGTCATTTTGCTCAGTTACCTTAGCTTTCTTGGGAACAGGAACAATGGTGGCCCTCTTGAAGCATGTGGGAACAGCATACTGGAATAAGGATTGATTGAATGTGTCTGTAAACACACCAGCCAGCTGGTCTGCGCATGCTCTGAGGACGCGGCCGGGGATGCCGTCTGGGCCTGCAGCCTTGGAGAAGGTTAACACGTTTAAATGTTTTACTCACGTGTATGGGTGAGTGTGTCAGTATTCAGAGGTTAAAGTTCTCCGTCAATGCGACAGGTTTCCTTCATGTGGATACTGGAGAGGTCATTTTATTTAGATCAGTGTACATCTCTGGGGGAAATGTCTGTTCCACTAAATATCTTCTCAAATACATGTATTCTCAAATATGAGATTTTCTCTGTTACGCTGTGTGCACTAAACTGACATGCATGATTGTTGCTGGCCCTTCCATGTTCAGATGAAGGGAATGAAATAGTTTATAATGCTCACCACCGCGGCGCTCAACTCAAACAGTGGTGTGTAATTCAAATCCTATACTTCATCACTCAGGATGTAACTTTCCTGGGTTTTTGCCTTATAATGTAGGTTATTAAATGTCAGCTGACCTATTCAGCTTGTTGTTGTGTGAACATTTTCCTCTCGAAGCACATTCAAGTTTCGAGAGCTGTAGGGTGAGAGACAACTAGTCAATACAGACTTTTTAAAGTAGTTTTGAACTTTTTTTTATGAGAGGGGGGTCCCAGTTTTACATTGCTACCATGTTTCTTTCTGTACCCCCTCAATTGCTTGTGTGGCATCGTTTTTACAAATGCAGTTATAGCCATAGATTCAAGCATGGTTTAGGTGCAGCTGTGCAACGGAGCTCTTAAAGGGCACTGACATACATTGTAATAAACCCCCACAACTTTGGAGAGGGAATAATAACTCATTATAATTTATGTTCAGTACCAGTCAAACATTTCGACACACGTACTCACTTGAGAGTTTTCTTTATTTTTACTATTTTCTCATTCAAGGTTTTTTTTTTAATTGTTTTTTTAAGGGTTTTTCTTTATTTAAAAAAAACTATTTTCTAATAGTGAAGACATCATAACTATAAATAACACATATGGAATGATGAAGTAACCAAAAAAGTATTCAAAAAAAGTATTCAACAAATCAAACAAATCAAAATATTTTTCAACAAATCAAAATATTTTATATTTGACATTCTCCAAAGTAGCCAGCTTGATGACAGCTTTGCACACTCTTGGCAATCTCTCAACTCTCTCAAGTGTGTGCGTGTAAGTGTTCCATTAGAGTATTTCTGCTGGTAGAAGCAGTTGTCCACTTCCCACATCTTATCACACAACGTCCTCATGACTCTCCATGTTGGACACAGTACACACTAATCGGTCCCATCATGTTAGGGTGTGTCTTACAATCTCAAGGATGCCTGAAAGCTTAACTAACTACTCTTATCGTAAATATCTCATGAGTCTCTCTGTTGTAATGCATGCGATCTAATGGAGGTGCAGAGAGCTCGATGCTGAAGATGTGTTGAGCAGTGGGGGCTTGGTTGGAGTGGCATTCATTCTATATGGGTGCATAGCTCTAATGTACTGTGGGCCAGTCAGCATCACTTATGTCACAGCCAGGGTTTGAATATGGATGTTTGTTTACTGAAGGGAGAAATCGGCCACTTAGAGAGCGGCCAAGTCAAGTCTATCAGATAATGAACACACAGCCACGGAACGCTATTTACACACACACACTAAACAGAGTGGTTAAGGGCAAGTGCAGAAATGACGTCAGGTTTGGTTAAATGAACCACTCTATCCCTGGGCTGTAGAAAATGGATCATATGTTAAACATGTTGAGTCTGGTCTTGATACACACAGAGTTGTTGGAGATGTGTGAACATTGACCAGAACATTGGCTTGGCTTTTGTTTGGGCTTTTACTATGTGTTGGGCACTTAACGGTGTATGAAGTATACAGCATTTCACTTTTGTTCTTAGGAGGTCCAGATTTCGAAATATTGACCACACATTCATGTATGTTGATGTTGACCAGAGGATTGTCTGTTTTCTAAGGAGTATATTGAGGTCAACCACACTTCTTTTATTGGCTCTTTCTTTGTGACCGTTGACTTCATGTATTTGTATTTAAAGTATTATGAGATTGTGAGTTAAACATTTGTCAGTTTAGCTGAACCAAAATAGTTTTGTCTTCATGCATTTATTAACTTATTAAAAACACGGAAACAAACAAATGTTCTTCCACCCCCCTCTGTCCGCCCCTGTAGAAGCCTCTGTGAACGTTGACTAGATGTTAGAATGGAAGTTAAATGACCTAGGCCTAACTTTATCTATCCCTCTGTCCGCCCCTGTAGAAGCCTCTGTGAACGTTGACTAGATGTTAGAATGGAAGTTAAATGACCTAGGCCTAACTTTATCTATCCCTCTGTCCGCCCCTGTAGAAGCCTCTGTGAACGTTGACTAGATGTTAGAATGGAAGTTAAATGACCTAGGCCTAACTTTATCTATCCCTCTGTCCGCCCCTGTAGAAGCCTCTGTGAACGTTGACTAGATGTTAGAATGGAAGTTAAATGACCTAGGCCTAACTTTATCTATCCCTCTGTCCGCCCCTGTAGAAGCCTCTGTGAACGTTGACTAGATGTTAGAATGGAAGTTAAACGACCTAGGCCTAACTTCATCTATCCCTCTGTCCGCCCCTGTAGAAGCCTCTGTGAACGTTGACTAGATGTTAGAATGGAAGTTAAATGACCTAGGCCTAACTTTTATCTATCCCTCTCGCCACCCTTGTAGGTGTCATCTATACCACAGACACTCTGGACCGCGAGACCAAGGACTCCTATTGGCTGACCGTGTACGCTGCAGACCACGGGGTGGTGCCCCAATTCGCCATCATGGAGGTGTACATCCAGGTAGAGGACGTCAACGACAACGCCCCCCTGACCTCTGACCCTGTCTACCACCCCGTCGTCATGGAGAACTCTCCCAAGGACCTGTCGGTTATTCAGATCCAAGCCCAGGACCCGGACGCCACTGGGGGAGCAGAGAGACTGAGCTACAGGATAGCTAGTGGGAACCCACAGAACTTCTTCACCATCAATACCAGGACCGGTGAGTGGGGAGGGGAGATGGTGTGTGTAGAGTGGGGGGAAGGAGGAGATTGTGTGTGTAGAGTGTGGGGGAGGGGATGGTTGTGTATGTAGAGTGTGGGGGGAGGGGGAGATTGTGTGTGTAGAGTGTGGGGGAGGGGAGATGGTGTGTGTATAGTGGGGGAAGGAGGAGATTGTGTGTGTAGTAGAGTGTGGGGGGAGGGGATGGTTGTGTATGTGTGTGAGAGCACAGACACTGAGTTACAAGATAGATAGCTACAGTTGTTCTTCACAATCAATACCACCATCAATGGTGATGGGTTTGTATGCAGTGTGTGTAGTAGTGTGTGAGGTGTGTCAGGTTCGTGAGTGTCTGGGTGTCTCATCTGGTTAAATAGGTTTTAATCTGAGAATCTGTAAGTGTGTGTCTATCGAAATCTTTGTGAATATGAATGTGTCTGCTCTTTGTGTGTGTGTGTGTGTGTGGGTGTCTCTCTCCTGTTTGTCTGTCTGTCTGTCTGTCTGTCTGTCTGTCTGTCTGTCTGTCTGTCTGTCTGTCTGTCTGTCTGTCTGTCTGTCTGTCTGTCTGTCTGTCTGTCTGTCTGTCTGTCTGTCTTTTATGTTGCTGAGAGTAATTCTGGGAAACTGCTTATTCACACACATAACTGATCAGTGTGTGGTCCCAGACAACATACACCAGAAACATACACATTGGGGGCGTAACCCTTTAGGGCATCCACCCATGGTGCACAGAATGACAGACATCACATTTACATTATGATAATGCATCTTAACAGAACATGCAACTCCTGTAATGAAGCATATAATACATTTTTTTAAACATTTGCCAAAATGCAATTCACGGGAAAACACCATTCTAAACAGAGCACCTGGGGAAACACCATTCTAAACAGAGCATCTGGGAAAACACCATTCTAAACAGAGCACCTGGGAAAACACCATTCTAAACAGAGCACCTGGGAAAACACCATTCTAAACAGAGCACCTGGGAAAACGCCATTCTAAACAGAGCACCTGGGAAAACACCATTCTAAACAGAACACCTGGGGAAACATCATTCTAAACAGAGCACCTGGGGAAACACCATTCTAAACAGAGCACCTGGGAAAAAACCATTCTAAACAGAGCACCTGGGAAAACACCATTCTAAACAGAGCACCTGGGGAAACACCATTCTAAACAGAGCATCTGGGAAAACACCATTCTAAACAGAGCACCTGGGAAAACACCATTCTAAACAGAGCACCTGGGGAAATACCATTCTAAACAGAGCACCTGGGAAAACACCATTCTAAACAGAGCACCTGGGGAAACACCATTCTAAACAGAGCACCTGGGAAAACACCATTCTAAACAGAGCACATGGGAAAACACCATTCTAAACAGAGCACCTGGGAAAACACCATTCTAAACAGAGCACCTGGGGAAACATCATTCTAAACAGAGCACCTGGGAAAACACCATTCTAAACAGAGCACCTGGGGAAACATCATTCTAAATAGAGCACCTGGGAAAACACCATTCTAAACAGAGCACCTGGGAAAACACCATTCTAAACAGAGCACCTGGGGAAACACCATTCTAAACAGAGCACCTGGGAAAACACCATTCTAAACAGAGCACCTGGGAAAACACCATTCTAAACAGAGCACCTGGGAAAACACCATTCTAAACAGAGCACCTGGGAAAACACCATTCTAAACAGAGCACCTCATGGGAGCAGTTCCATATGTGACAGAGATAAACATCTTTGTTAGAAACTTAGAAAGAGGAGGAATCTAAAGATACAACAACGAGGATGGGTTGCTAATCTGACTAGGATCGCACCTTTGGGTTCTGGACATCAAAATTAAGTTGATATGAAAACCAATAGAACAGGAGATACATTCTGGTTTCAATGACATATAAGGAAGTCTTTATAAAACGATCGCCTCCATGTTTCAGTGGTAGGATTTTGCCTAGGCTCCTTTGAAGCAAGGTAAGACGTGCCTCATAATATGAAGTAAAAACGTTCAAGTTTCAAACAATTAAGTATCAGTTTTCAAAATGCATACTAGCCTCAGCTCACATTGCAAAGTGGTGGGTGACACACCTATGCACTTCAACAGCGAATGGGAGGCGTACTTCAAAATGATAGCTATTTTTAACAGGAACTGTGGTGTGTGTGTATATGTGTGTGTGTGTTGGAGCGTCAGGCTGATCAGATGTGTGTAGCCGAGAGCAGCAGCTCCCAATATAGAACCCTGACAGGATGAAACACACAGCCTCAGAGAGACAACAGCAGCACATCTGAGAACCAGGAACGTCCACTGGGACACACACACACATCCACTGGGACACACACACACATTCACTGGGACACACACACACGTCCACTGGGACACACACACACGTCCACTGGGACACACACACACATCCACTGGGACACACACACACACATCCACTGGGACACACACACACATCCACTGGGACACACACACATACACATCCACTGGGACACACACACACATCCACTAGGACACACACACACATTCACTGGGACACACACACACGTCCACTGGGACACACACACACATCCACTGGGACACACACACACACATCCACTGGGACACACACACACATCCACTGGGACACACACACATACACATCCACTGGGACACACACACACATCCACTAGGACACACACACACATTCACTGGGACACACACACACATCCACTGGTACACACACACACACATCCACTGGGACACACACACACATCCACTGGGACACACACACATACACATCCACTGGGACACACACACATCCACTGGGACACACACACACACATCCACTGGGACACACACACACACATCCACTCGGACACACACACACATCCACTGGGACACACACACACACATCCACTGGGACACACACACACACATCCACTGGGACACACACACACACATCCACTGGGACACACACACATCCACTGGGACACACACACACACACATCCATTGGGACACACAAACACACATCCACTGGGACACACACACATCCACTGGGGGACACACACACACACACACATCCATTGGGACACACACACACACATCCACTGGGACACACACACACACATCCATTGGGACACACAAACACACATCCATTGGGACACACACGCATCCACTGGGACACACACACACACATCCACTCGGACACACACACACACATCCATTGGGACACACAAACACACATCCACTGGGACACACAAACACACAGACACATACATGCAAAATAGATATAGAGAGGGGAATAGAGAGAGAGGATGAAGAAAAAGTGAGTGGGTGGTTGAGAGGAAAAGAGAGAGAGAGAGGGATGGAGAGAGAGACTGACAATATTCATCATACATATTATACTTGTCAGCTGTGAGCTAATTGGAACCAGCTATATTTGTCTTTCATTTAGGTCAGAATCCTTTGCTTACAGTTTTATAAGTCTAGATTAATTGTAGAGCATCTGTGTAAACACATACACCCTCTCTTCTAACCCTAACCACACCCTCTCCCCTCTCTCTTCTAACCCTAACCACGCCCTCTCCCCTCTCTCTTCTAACCCTAAACACACCCTCTTCTCCCTCTCTTCTAACCCTAAACACACCCTCTTCTCCCTCTCTTCTAACCCCAACCACACCATCTCTTCTAACCCTAACCACACCATCTCTTCTAACCCTAACCACACCCTCTCCTCCCCCTCTTCTAACCCTAATCACACCCTCTTTTCTAACCCTAACCACACCTTCTCTTCTAACCCTAACCACACCCTCTCTTCTAACCCTAACCACACCCTCTCCTCCCCCTCTTCTAACTCTAACCACACCCTCTTTTCTAACCCTAACCACACCTTCTCTTCTAACCCCAACCACACCCTCTCTTCTAACCCTAATCACACCCTCTCCTCCCTCTCTTCTAACCCTAACCACACCCTCTCCTCCCTCTCTTCTAACCCTAACCACACCTTCTCTTCTAACCCTAACCACCACCTCTTCTAACCCTAAAAACACCCTCTCCTCCCTCTCTTCTAACCCTAATCACACCCTCTCCTCCCTCTCTTCTAACCCTAACCACACCTTCTCTTCTAACCCTAACCACCACCTCTTCTAACCCTAACCACACCTTCTTTTCTAACCCTAACCACACCCTCTTTTCTAACCCTAACCACACCCTCTCTTCTAACCCTAACCACCTTCTTTTCTAACTCTACCACACCCTCTCTTCTAACCCTAACCACACCCTCTCTTCCCTCTCTTCTAACCCTAACCACCTTCTTTTCTAACTCTACCACACCCTCTCTTCTAACCCTAACCACACTCTCTCCTCCCTCTCTTCTAAACCTAACCACACATTCCCCTCCTTCTCTTCTAACCCTAACCACACCCTCTTTTCTAACCCTAACCGCACCTTCTCTTCTAACCCTAACCACACCCTCTCTTCTAACCCTAACCACACCCTCTCCTCCCCTCTTCTAACCCTAATCACACCCTCTTTTCTAACCCTAACCACACCTTCTCTTCTAACCCTAACCACACCTCTCTTCTAACCCTTACCACACCCTCTCCTCCCCCTCTTCTAACCCTAACCACACCCTCTTTTCTAACCCTAACCACACCTTCTCTTCTAACCCTAACCACACCTTCTCTTCTAACCCTAACCACACCCTCTAGTCCCTCTCTTCTAACCCTAACCACACCTTCTCTTCTAACCCTAACCACCCTCTATTCTAACCCTAACCACACCCTCTCCTCCCTCTCTTCTAACCCTAACCACACCCTCTTCTCCCTATCTTCTAACCCTAACCACACCTTCTCTTCTAACACTAACCACCCTCTCTTCTAACCCTAACCACTCCCTCTCCTCCCTCTCTTCTAACCCTAACCACCCTCTCTTCTAACCCTAACCACTCCCTCTCCTCCCTCTCTTCTAACCCTAACCACACCCTCTACTCCCTCTCTTCTAACCCTAACCACACCCTCTACTCCCTCTCTTCTAACCCTAAACACTTCCTCTCCTCCCTCTCTTCTAACCCTAACTACCCTCTCTTCTAACCCTAACCACTCCCTCTCCTCCCTCTCTTCTAACCCTAACCACTCCCTCTCCTCCCTCTCTTCTAACCACACCCTCTACTCCCTCTCTTCTAACCCTAACCACACGCTCTCCTCCCTCTCTTCTAACCCTAACCCTAACCACACCCTCTCCTCTCTCTCTCTATCTCCATCTCTCACTCTCTCCCCCTTACCCTGTATGATGTTGAATATTTTAAATGTCCTTTATGAAATGTTGATGATGAGGTCAACAGTGCATCCATCCACAATCATTCTCCCAGATTTACTGTGTGGTCTCTTCTAACCCTAACCACACCCTCTACTCCCTCTCTTCTAACCCTAACCACACCCTCTACTCCCTCTCTTCTAACCCTAAACACTCCCTCTCCTCCCTCTCTTCTAACCCTAACCACCCTCTCTTCTAACCCTAACCACTCCCTCTCCTCCCTCTCTTCTAACCCTAACCACTCCCTCTCCTCCCTCTCTTCTAACCACACCCTCTACTCCCTCTCTTCTAACCCTAACCACACGCTCTCCTCCCTCTCTTCTAACCCTAACCCTAACCACACCCTCTCCTCTCTCTCTCTATCTCCATCTCTCACTCTCTCCCCCTTACCCTGTATGATGTTGAATATTTTAAATGTCCTTTATGAAATGTTGATGATGAGGTCAACAGTGCATCCATCCACAATCATTCTCCCAGATTTACTGTGTGGAACAAGACACTCTCAGTAGCTCTCTATATGCCTGAACACACACACACACACACACACACGCACACACACACATACACACAGGTTCTGACCCCGATAACATTACTTCGCTCTGCTCACTTAACGTGTTTACGATAGATGTAAGGAGCATGATGCTAGAAGTGAACATACATCTGCCTGCTGACTTGCGCCCTTTCCCCTACATTGGTAGCTATCACAATGCTACAGTATATATAGCATTTAAGCTAATCCATAGCTAGTACAGTATATGATGAAACACAATACATAGTGCTAATCTGTCATTTAGCTAGCCCCTTTGTTCATGTTTCGATAATGGAAGACCAGCAGATGATGCTAAGATAACTGCTGAAAGTGACCTTGGTGTTATCACTGTACTCATCCACAATGCATTGGTGGTGATATATACCGTACCATTGTATTGAAATGTCTGGAGCATTCACGAGTTGAATATATATTCAATCATCTCTCATCCGACAGAGATTATCTAGCTTTAGAAGTGTGTGTGCGTATGTGCACGTGTGTGTTTGTGTGTTTTAAGTCAGTTACTAGGAAAAGAAGAGAGCAAGAGAGCCCTCAGATATTGAGCTTTAGTTCCTGCAGAAAAAGGACACACACATACACATTTGCACACACACCAGAAGTAGCAACTCATCCGGAAGCTGAATCAGCAGCTAGTGTCTCCCAGCTATCGCCTCATGAAAGAGAGACAAAGTGCTGGTTGGAATTTATTATGATTTTTATTGATGAGCTGTTTTTGTCAGTCCCTCATTCTCCCTGCGGACAGATATGTATAACACCCGTCTGACTCCAGTCACAGATTTGATGACTTGAGACTTGACTAGATAGAAAATTAAACAACTTGAGACTTGACTCGGGACTCAATTTAGAATTGGGACTGATGACTTGAAATGACCTGGCCAGATTTGGGAACGTTTTGTCATTTTGTGGCACAGAGTACCCGTGGATTAGGCTACTCTCCACACAGCCAGAGACTGTATCAAAATGTCAATCAACACAGGTCAGGTGACCTACATTAGTGCAGTGAGACGCTGTTGAGGGGTGTTGAGGGCGCTGAAATGTTGCACGATTTTTAACAGAATGTTCGAAAAAGTAGGGGGTCGACTTAAGAGGTTAAGTGAACAAAATGAACAACTAGAAAGTTCTATCTGCATGAACCCATTTGAACTATAAGGTTCTATGTGCAATCCAATCACAAGCCTGAACAGATGAAGACGGACCAATCCGTTTCATCTCCCTCTAAGTATGGGCTAGGCTAGTCTAGCCAGCAATAACGGCACGTGAGCAACAACAAAAAACACTGTCAGAAATATTAGAGTAAATGATGTCACATCGTTGTTCAGTGATGACAGTCATTTGTTCAATGATCATAATCCATTTCTTAACGTATTTGAAGATGTGTTCTGACTCTATTTTGGTAAAATAGTACTATTCTATGATTTATGTACTCAAATGGCTACAGTCTTCTTAAAAACTGATTCTAATTCAGAAGTGTCAGAAAATATATAACTTTGCAGACATATGAAGAACCATCTAAATATCTAATATATGTGACTAACACATTTTTGACAAAAATGTCAGATAAAACCTAATAGTCCCAAGGTCTTGATTTGTATTTGAACAAGTCATTGCGTGTATATATATATTTTTTCCTTGACTTGGAAAAACTCAAGTCGACTTGGACTTGACTCGAGACTCAACCCGTTCTACTTGGACTTGACTCGAGACTCAACCCGTTCTACTTGGACTTGACTCGAGACTCAACACGTTCTACTTGGACTTGACTCGTTCTACTTGGGACATGACTTGAGATTTGGACCTTGCTTGTGACTTGAATAATAGTGACTTGGTACCACCTCTGATAATCTCCCCTTTAGACCAACCAATATGCCAATATTCCACCCGTGCATATATGCCAGGTCAGTGCAAAGTACTGTTAATGCCACCAATTTGCCAACAATATTCCATCAGCGATGTCATCATACAGTGTTGCCACCATTTAGCCTAATCTGTAATCTATACTAATATAAATGCAACATGTAAAGTGTTGGTCCCATGTTTCATGAGTTGAAATAAAAGATCCCAGAAATGTTCCATACACATAAAAAGCATATTTCTCTCAAATGTTGTGCACAAATGATTTTCCTTTGCCAAGATAATCCATCCACCTGACAGGTGTGGCATATCAAGAAGATGATTAAACAGCATGATCATTACACAGGTGCACCTTGTGTCCGGAACAATAAAAGGCCACTCACTATATAAAATGTGCAGTTTTGTCACACAACACAATGCCACAGATGTCTCAAGTTTTGAGGGAGCATGCAATTGGAATTTAATGTTAATTATTCGACCATAAGCCGCCTCCAATGTTGTTTTAGAGAATTTGACAGTACGTCCAACCGGCCTCACAACCTCAGATCATGTATAACCATGCCTTCCCGGGACCTCCACATCCGGCTTCTTCATCTGCAAGATTGTCTGAGACCAGCCACCCGGACAGCTAATGAAACTGTGGGTTTCCACAACCAAATCATTTCTGCACAAACTGTCAGAAACCGTCACAGAGAAGCTCATCTGCGGTCTTGTCGTCCTCACCAGGGTCTTAACCTGACTGCAGGTCAGCGTCGTAAATGACTTCAGTGGGCAAATGCTCTCCTTCGATGGCCACTGGCACATTGGAGAAGTGTGCTCCTCACGGATGAATCCTGGTTTCAACTGTACCAGGCAGATGGCAGACAGTGTGTACGGTGTTGTGTGGGCGAGCGAGCGGTTTGCTGATGTCAACGTTGTGAACAGAGCGCCCCAATGTTGGCGGTGGGGTTATGGTATGGGCAGGCATAACCTACGGACAACAAACACAATTACATTTTATCGATGGCAATTTGAATACACAGAGATACTTGACGAGATCCTGAAGCCCATTGTCGTGCCATTCATCCGCCGCCATCACCTCATGTTTCAGCATGATAATGATAATGCATAGCACCATGTCGCCAGGATCACTTCACAATTCCTGGAAGCTGAAAATGTCCCAGTTCTTCCATGGCCTGCATATTGACCAGACATGTCACCTATTGAGTATGTTTTTGGGATGCTCTGGATTGATGTGTACGACAGTGTGTCCCAGTTCCTGCCAATATCCAGCAACTTCGCACAGCCATTGGAGAGGAGTGAAACACCATTCCACAATCAACAGCTTGATTAACTCTATGCGAAGGAGATGTGTCATGCTGCATGAGGCCAATGGTGGTCACACCAGATACTGACTGGTTTTCTGATCCACGCCCCTACTTTTTATTAAAGGTATATGTGACCAACAGATGCATATCTGTATTTGTCCTGCTGGTATAAAGGATTTGGAGACAGGCACATGAATTCATAATAGGGTTTTTTAATACACCCCCCAAAAACAGGTATACAAAACACTGGGATGTACCCAAACAAAAGAGTGAGGGTAAACCTCGTAGAACGACATGGGACGAGACCCGGAATACACAATTCACAGAACACGCAGCACAGGCTGAGACAACGCAGAGGTACTCACACAACCAACAGACATGGGACGAGACCCGGAATACACAATTCACAGAACACGCAGCACAGGCTGAGACAACGCATAGGTACTCACACAACCAACAGACATGGGAACAATAATCAACAGCCCAATGGTGCACCAAAGGGCACATTTATGCAAATACAATCAGTGAGGAATATGAACCAGGTGTGCGTAATGACAGTTCAGTGCCTAGAGACCAGTGACGTAGACCTCCGAAACTGGTGCACAGAATGAGCAGCAGTATGTGAGGAATCCGTGACAGTACTCCCAGTCATGTGAAATCCATAGATTAAGGCCTAATGAATTTATTTAAATTGACTGATTTCCTTATATGAACTGTAAGATGAGAAGATGAATGGGTTGAGCTATTAGCAATGTCAGTTGGTCAATAGGGTCAGAAAGCACCATTCGACTTATTGCGGTTGCACTTCGAGTGACTTCACCACCTCCAGAACCTGTAGTGTTACAGTAAAGATTCTGACAGACTCATTTCTAACCACATTTGTGGAATCTCAGGGTGTGACAAATATGTCAAAACCCCTCTGCAATCTGGTGACAACGTAAGGACAACCTGTCATGTCCCCCACTTCCCACAGTGAGTAGGACTGTGTCTGTAAGAGGGAGAGAGGGATACCAATTAAACACTATCAGTAAAAGGTCAACTCACTCAGAGATAGAGAAAGAGGCTGAGGGAGGGAGAAGTGGCTGAGGTGCAGAGGGAGAACAGATGGGTGAGAGAGAAAATGAGAGCGATGGAGGGGGTAAGAGAAAGAGAGAGAGGGAGGCAGGAATGGGGGAAGGAGACAGATCGGGGAGAGGAGATAACATTACAGAGAGAGGAGACAGAGAAAGAGAGAGGGAGGCAGGAATGGGGAAGGAGACAGATCGGGAGAGGAGATAACATTACAGAGAGAGGAGACAGAGAAAGAGAGAGGGAGGCAGGAATGGGGGAAGGAGACAGATCGGGGAGAGGAGATAACATTACAGAGAGAGGAGACAGAGAAAGAGAGAGAGGGAGGCAGGAATGGGGGAAGGAGACAGATCGGGGAGAGGAGATAACATTACAGAGAGAGGAGACAGAGAAAGAGAGAGGGAGGCAGGAATGGGGGAAGGACACAGATCGGGGAGAGGAGATAACATTACAGAGAGAGGAGACAGAGAAAGAGAGAGGGAGGCAGGAATGGGGGAAGGACACAGATCGGGGAGAGGAGATAACATTACAGAGAGAGGAGACAGAGAAAGAGAGAGAGGGAGGCAGGAATGGGGGAAGGAGACAGATCGGGGAGAGGAGAGAACATTACAGAGAGAGGAGCTAGAGAAAGAGAGAGAGGGAAAGGAGGGCGAGAGATTGTGTGAGAGAGGGAGAAAGGGTAAACAGTATAGATATATTTAGTGTGCAGCGCTCGGGGCTTTGATAGCAGCTTGACATGCTTGTTACTGGGAGCTTTACTGTGTTTGAAGTATTATGCATAG
Organism: Oncorhynchus nerka; assembly: GCF_034236695.1. Lineage (NCBI taxonomy): Eukaryota > Metazoa > Chordata > Actinopteri > Salmoniformes > Salmonidae > Oncorhynchus > Oncorhynchus nerka. The sequence continues at coordinate 22,373,467 of NC_088406.1, read as the reverse complement.
AGCCGCCGTGTTCCACTGCACTCATTGGCAGGTGAAACGGCTCAACTTAGCCCTGCTTTTGCACACGCACACACATTGCATGTTGTTTATCCACCAATGCTCACATGCATGTTATGAAGACACAAACACACACACCAAATCACCCATGTCTATTGACCTGATTTACTCAGGCCCTTCCTTCCTTCCTTCCTTCCTTCCTTCCTTCCTTCCTTCCTTCCTTCCTTCCTTCCTTCCTTCCTTCCTTCCTTCCTTCCTTCCTTCCTTCCTTCCTTCCTTCCTTCCTTCCTTCCTTCCTTCCTTCCTTCCATCTCTCCCTCTCTTTCTCCCTCTCACTCTCTCACTCATTATGTTTCTTTCCCTCTCTCTCCCTCTCCCTTTGTTTGTCTGACCTCCAGTCCTTTTCTTGCTGGTAAGTCATGTGATTGAGAGGTCTTGGCGGTCACATCTGTGTATGTCCGTGTGTGTGTGTTCAACCCCATATTGACATGGCTGGTAACCCACTGGGCAGAAACATCAGTTCAACGTCTATTTTTGATTTACATTTGGTTGAGTTGTCAGCTAATGTGAAATCAACAAAAAATGTGTCGGTTAAAAGTTGGGTGAAAAAATATGAAGTTCCCTTATGTTGATGACATTTTGCTAATCCAGTCAGTTTTCCATGTTGTCAGAGAGAGATTACAGTATACCAGTCTATCCTCTTCTCTGCTGTTACCTTGGTGTTTCCTTTTTATCCCCCTTCCTCACACCACCGCTAGCCTGCTCTTTTTATCCCCCTTCCTTACACCACCGCTAGCCTGCTCTTTTTATCCCCCTTCCTCACACCACCGCTAGCCTGCTCTTTTCATCCCCCTTCCTCACACCACCGCTAGCCTGCTATTTTCATCCCCCTTCCTCACACCACCGCTAGCCTGCTCTTTTCATCCCCCTTCCTCACACCACCGCTAGCCTGCTCTTTTCATCCCCCTTCCTCACACCACCGCTAGCCTGCTCTTTTCATCCCCCTTCCTCACACCACCGCTAGCCTGCTCTTTTTATCCCTCTTCCTCACACCACCGCTAGCCTGCTCTTTTCATCCCCCTTCCTCACACCACCGCTAGCCTGCTCTTTTCATCCCCCTTCCTCACACCACCGCTAGCCTGCTCTTTTTATCCCCCTTCCTCACACCACCGCTAGCCTGCTCTTTTTATCTCCCTTCCTCACACCACTGCTAGCCTGCTCTTTTTATCCCCCTTCCTCACACCACTGCTAGCCTGCTCTTTTTATCCCCCTTCCTCACACCACTGCTAGCCTGCTCTTTTTATCTCCCTTCCTCACACCACTGCTAGCCTGCTCTTTTTATCCTTTGTCTTTCTCTTGGTTTATCACCTTTTTTTACCCACAATGCACGACACAGACACACCGCACACTCTGTACGAGCTAGCTACTCTCTCTTCCCCTCTCTCTCTTTGTCTGTCTCTCTCTGTCTCTGTCTCTTCCTTTCTCCCTTTCTCTCAGTCTATTCCTCTCTCACTCTCATTCTCTCTATCCTGGGGCCTGTGATTAAGCCTCTCTAGGGGGAGTCCTTAAGAGAATGAGTTTACACAACCTTAACCTCCTCATTCCCCACCTCTATCTCTGCTCCTCTTGCATCCCCCTCTCCATCCCTTCTGTCTAGTGACCTCTGTGGTTCTCTCTGGTCCTCTGTGGTCATAGCTTGAGGACTGAGAGTTAATCAGCCACTGATATCCCTGTCGCTGTGTGAGGTGGCGGTCGCTCCTCTCCTCTCCTCTCTGCATCTATTTCAAACTGTAAACACACAAGAGGAGATGGGGTCACATGACAATGGGGTCAATGTGTGTATGTGATTACCACTCTACGTGATGGGTCACTTGCTTGTGTAGTCTAGCCCCACTCTGCTTAGTGCTAACACTGGTCACAAGAGAGACAAGGGGTGAGGAGAGAGTAGAGGGGGAGGCGAGTAGAGGTGAGGGGAGGAGAGAGAGGAGAGTAGACGTGAGAGAAGGGGAGAGTAGAGGGGAGGGGATAGATGAGGGGAGAGTGGAGAAGAGGAGAGGGGAGATGATAGGTGAGGGGAGAGTGGAGAAGAGGAGAGGGGAGAGTGGAGAAGAGGAGAGGGGAGGGGATAGGTGAGGGGAGAGTGGAGAAGAGGAGAGGGGAGGGGAGAGTGGAGAAGAGGAGAGGGGAGGGATAGGTGAGGGGAGAAGAGGGGAGGGGATAGGTGAGGGGAGAGTGGAGAAGAGGAGAGGGGAGAGTGGAGAAGAGGAGAGGGAAGGGGATAGGTGAGGGGAGAAGAGGGGAGGGGATAGGTGAGGGGAGAGTGGAGAAGAGGAGAGGGGGGGATAGGTGAGGGGAGAGTGGAGAAGAGGAGAGGGGAGGGGATAGGTGAGGGGAGAGTGGAGAAGAGGAGAGGGGAGGGATAGGTGAGGGGAGAGTGGAGAAGAGGAGAGCAGAGAGTGGAGAAGAGGAGAGGGGAGGGGATAGGTGAGGGGAGAGTGGAGAAGAGGAGAGGGGAGGGGATAGGTGAGGCGAGAGTGGAGAAGAGGAGAGGGGAGGGGATAGGTGAGGTGAGAGTGGAGAAGAGGAGAGGGAGGGAAGAGTGGAGAAGAGGAGAGGGGATAGGTGAGGGGAGAGTGGAGAAGAGGGGATAGGTGAGGGGAGGGGAGAGTAGAGGAGAGGGATAGGTGAGGGAGATTGGAGAAGAGGAGAGGGGAGGGAAGAGTGGAGAAGAGGAGAGGGGATAGGTGAGGGGAGAGTGGAGAAGAGGGGATAGGTGAGGGGAGGGGAGAGTGGAGAAGAGGAGAGGGTAGAGTGGAGAAGAGGAGAGGGGAGGGGAGAGTGGAGAAGAGGAGAGGGGAGGGGATAGGTGAGGGGAGAGTGGAGAAGAGGAGAGGGGAGGGGAGAGTGGAGAAGAGGAGAGGGGAGGGGATAGGTGAGGGGAGAGTGGAGAAGAGGAGAGGGGAGGGAAGAGTGGAGAAGAGGATAAGGGATAGGTGAGGGGAGAGTGGAGAAGGGGAGAGGAGAGTGGAGAAGAGGAGAGGGGATGGGATAGGTGAGGGGAGAGTGGAAAAGAGGAGAGGGGAGTGGAGTGTAGAGGGGAGGGGATAGGTGGGGGGAGAGTGGAGAAGAGGAGAGGGGAGAGTGGAGAAGAGGAGAGGGGAGAGTGGAGAAGAGGAGAGGATTAGAATGTTATACATATGTGGAAAGGGAAAGGGGGATACCTAGTCAGTTGTACAACTAAATGCATTCAACTAAACATGTCTTCTGCATTTAACCCAACCCCTCTGAATCAGAGAGGTGTGAGGGGCTAATCAACATTCACGTCTTCTGTTCCCGGGGAACAGTGGGTTAACTGCCTTGATCAGGGGCAGAACGACAGATTGTTACCTTGTCAGCTCAGGGATTTGATCCAGCAACCTTTCGGTTACTGGCCCAACGCTCTAAACACTAGGGGGATACAATCATCCCAGCTCTGCAGATTTTGCTGCGAAGATACAGAATCATTAAATAATTTGTTTTGGTACTGTCCATATGTCATTTGTTTTTGGTCACAGGTCCAGGAATGGCTGAAGAATTGCAACGTTTACCTGGAGCTAGCTCTGCAGATAGCAATACTGGGTGATTTATAAAGTCATAGTCAATTGATCAATAATATAATAGTACTTTTAGCAAAAATGTTTATCTTTAATTTACAATCTGTAGAAACTACGAGAAAATAAATGTTCAGAACTTTGTTAAACATCAAAGCACAGTTGAAAAATATATGGCAAATAGAAATCCAATATGGAGTGTTAAGAGATAGATGGGAAGGGTTGAGGGCAGTGGAAGGATAGGAGTAAAAACAAACTAAAGATAACTATTGTGTATAGTATGTATAAGCTGGAAGTAGAAGCTTAAGTTTTGTTGTTCATTAGTTTACTCCAATTAGGGGAGGGGTGGTAGGGTTAGTGGAAAATAATAAAGGAAAATATATTTAAAAAAAGATGTGTGTGTATATACAGTTTAAGTCAGAAGTTTACATACACCTTAGCCAAATACATTTAAACGCAGTTTCTCACAATTCCTGACATGTAATCCTAGTAAAAATTCCCTGTCTTAGGTCAGTTAGGATCACCACTTTATGTGAAATGTCAGAATAATAGTAGAGAGAATGATTTATTTCAGCTTGTATTTCTTTCATCACATTCCCGGTGGGTCAGAAGTTTACATACACTCAATTAGTATTTGGTAGCATTGCCTTTAAATTGTTTAACTTGGGTCAAATGTTTCAGGGTAGCCTTCCACAAGCTTCCCACAAAACGTTGGGTGAATTTTTTGGCCCATTCCTCCTGACAGAGCTGGTGTAAATGAGTCAGGTTTGTAGGCCTCCTTGCTCGCAGATACTTTTTCAGTTCTGCCCACACATTTTCTATGGGATTGAGGTCAGGGCTTTGTAATGGCAACTCCAATACCTTGACTTTGTTGTTGTTAGGCCATTTTGCCACAACTTTGGGAGTCTGCTTGGGGTCATTGTCCATTTGGAAGACCCATTTGCGACCAAACTTTAACTTCCTGACTGATGTCTTGAGATGCTTCTTCAATATATCCACATAATTTCCCATCCTCATGATGCCATCTATTTTGTGAAGTGCACAAGTCCCTCCTGCAGCAAACCACCCCCACAACATGATGCTGCCATCCCTGTTGGGATGGTGCTCTTCGGCTTGCAAGCCTCCCCCTTTTTCCTCCAAACATAACGATGGTCACTATGACCAAACAGTTCTATTTTTGTTTCATCAGACCAGAGGACATTTCTCCAAAAAGTACGATCTTTGACCCCATGTGCAGTTGCAAACTGTAGTCTGGCTTTTTTATGGCTGTTTTGAAGCAGTGGCTTCTTCCTTGGTGATCGCCCATTCATGTTATGTCGATATAGGGCTAATTGTACTGTAGATATAGATACATTTGTACCTGTTTCCTCCAGCATCTTCACATGGTCCTTTGCTGTTGTTCTGGGATTGATTTGCTTTTTTCGCACCAAAGTACATTAATCTCTAGGAGACAGAACGCGTCTCCTTCCTGAGCGGTATGACGGCTACGTGGTCCCATGGTGTTTATACTTGCGTACTATTGTTTGTGCAGATGAACGTGGTACCTTCAGGTGTTTGGAAATTGCTCCCAATGATGAACCAGACTTGTCGAAGTCTACAATTTAATTTCTGAGGTCTTGGCTGATTTTCTTCAATTTTCCCATGATGTCAAGCAAAGAGGCAGTGAGTTGGAAGGTAGGCCTTGAAATACATCCACAGGTACACCTCCAATTGACTCAAATTATGTCAATTAGCCTATCAGAAGCTTCTAAAGCCATGACATAATTTTCTGGAATATTCCAGTCAATTTAGTGTATGTAAACTTCTGACCCACTGGAATTGTGATACAGAGAATTAGAAGTGAAATAATCTGTCTGTAAACAATTGTTGGAAAAATGACTTGTGTCATGCACAAAGTAGATGTCCTAACCGACTTGCCAAAACTATAGTTTGTTAACAATACATTTGTGGAATGGATGAAAAATGAGTTTTAATGACTCCTACCTAAGTGTATGTAAACTTCCAACTTCAATTGTATGTAAATGTGATATTTCATTATTTTTTTAAATAAAAATTAGCAAACATTCCCCCCAAAAAACGTTTTTGCTTTGTCATCATAGGGTTTTGTGTGTAGATTGATTTGGAAGAAAAACAATTTAATCAATTTTAAAATAAAGCTATAACCTATCAAAATGTGGAAAAAGTCAAGGGGCGTGAATACTTTCCGAAGGTACTGTATATAAAAAAATAGATGGGGAATTGGAAATAATGTAGACAATTAGATGGAAGCTACAGTCTATTTGCAATATTAAAGCTGATCTACCCCCTACATGTTTTTCCAAATTAAATAAATAATCAAATGAAATGGAGAGGAGAGGGGAGGAGAGCAGAGGAGGAAAGGAATTGAGAGCATAGGGGAGGAGAGGAGAGCAGAGGAGGAAAGGAATGGAGAGGGGAGGAGAACAGAGGAGGAAAGGAATGGAGAGGAAAGGGGAGGAGAGCCGAGGAGGAAAGGAATGGAGAGGAGAGGGGAGGAGAACAGAGGAGGAAAGGAATGGAGAGGGGAGGAGAACAGAGGAGGAAAGGAATGGAGAGGAGAGGGGAGGAGAGCCGAGGAGGAAAGGAATGGAGAGGAGAGGGGAGGAGAACAGAGGAGGAAAGGAATGGAGAGGAAAGGGGAGGAGAACAGAGGAGGAAAGGAATGGAGAGGGGAGGAGAACAGAGGAGGAAAGGAATGGAGAGGAGAGGGGAGGAGAGCCGAGGAGGAAAGGAATGGAGAGGAGAGGAGAGGGGAGGAGAGCCGAGGAGGAAAGGAATGGAGAGGAGAGGAGAGGGGAGGAGAGCCGAGGAGGAAAGGAATGGAGAGGAGAGGGGAGGAGAACAGAGGAGGAAAGGAATGGAGAGAAGAGGGGAGTAGAGCCGAGGAGGAAAGGAATGGAGAGGAGAGGGGAGGAGAGCCGAGGAGGAAAGGAATGGTCCGACCATCCTTCCAACAACGTTCGTTACACACACACTGCAGCGATGCATGAGTGGCATCCGTCAAGCTCATTAACAAGCACGTCTCTGTCTTTCTCAGATTCCTGCTCTTTCTGTATCCCCCTCTCCCTCTCTGTAACTCTCTCACTCTGTCACTGCCACTCTTTCTCTCTTTCTTTCCCTATCTATCCCGTCTCTCCACTGGCCTCACCTGGCAGCAGTACAGCCCCATCCAGCTACTACACACCTGACTGCCAGCTCAGCATGTTTGCACGTTTGTGTGTGTGTGTGTGATTTATGTGACGGCCTGATAGGCAGCTACATGTGGAGGCAATGAAGGGCGGCCAGCCTGATTAGCGTACGTGACTAATTAAATACCCTTAACCCATCCAGATGGCTGGACCTAAATGTGGCAGTTCTACTCCACTGGAAAGGAGGTGACACACACTCTCAGAAACATACACACACACACACACCACATTTTAGCTGATCTCTATGAATTTATTTTGATGGTCCGTACATTTTGTATGGTCTCAAGAAAATAAAATACGTAGTAAGTCTCTCTGACTACAGTGAGAGGAAGCAGTGATGGAGAAGGAGTTAGGTGAGATCAATCCCAGGTTTGGCAGCAGAGGGCTGCTGGTTTCACATGCTCCCCACAAACCATCTGCTGTTGAATCCCAGAGTAATCCCAGAAGTGCACCAGGACTACACCAGAGTCACTGTAATTCAGCTGACCCTGTGCTCCCCACTCCTCTCAAGTGGTATGTGTTTGTGTGTTGTCTCTGGGTGAGAACAAAGAGTTTCCATTATAACAGATGGACAATAAATTACTATTCTACTCTATCATGCATAGATATCCAGTCTGTTCATTTGTTGATTATGTAGAAGGAAAGGAGACAAGGGAAGAAAGCAGCATGGTCTAGGACTGTTCGGTCACAGCGAGAGGAGAGGCATGTCTGGGTGTTACGTTGGTCATTGAGGAATGGTTGGTTTGATAGACAAAGAGTGTTGTTTCTTCCTCTTGGTTTGAGGTTTGGCTCCGTAGAGAGCATCCTTTTACCTTGTCTCTCTACCATCCTCCCTCTCTCTCCCCCTGGCCTGCTCTGTCATTCACAACACCTCTGCTTGTCTCAACAGTAATTCTCAGTGTTCTGGTCGTCTGTTTCTCCTCAACACTCTAGACCACGGCCATGTCAACAGACCACACATTATTAGGGTTCTCCCTCTCCCTTTATCTCTCTACCTTCTTCACTCCCTCACGCGCGCACGCGCGTGTGTGTGTGTGTGTGTGTGTGTGTGTGTGTGTGTGTGTGTGTGTGTGTGTGTGTGTGTGTGTGTGTGTGTGCGTGCGTGCGTGTGTGTGCATGTGTCTGTGATATTTGAAGAGCACTCCCCAACCCCTCAATCTGTCCTCATCTTTGTAATAGGCTTAATGGCAACGCTGCAGCTACTGGGAGATGAGAGGAGGGGAGGACAGGAATCAGTAGACTCAATGCTCTGTACTTGACTGGAGATGAGGGATCACACACACACTTACAGAAGTGCCCACAACTGCACGCATGGATGCACATACACGCATACATAGACACTCTGTCACTCACACAGGCACCTGGGCCCTCTCCCTTAGCCCTGGCCTTGTCGGACAGAGCGATGACAGGAGATATACTGGCAGACAATTACTCTGAGACAGACTACCATGACCTGAGGGGACCTGTTAGAGATCCCCTTCTACCTCCATCTACCCTCACTCCTTTTCTCCTTCTCTACCTTCTTCGCTCCCTCACTTCCTCTCTCCCTCTCCCTCTCTCTTACTCTGTCTGTCTCCCGGCCTCAATCTCTCTCTCTCTCTCTCTCTCTCTCTCTCTCTCTCTCTCTCTCTCTCTGTCTCTCTCTCTCTCTCTGTCTCTTTCTCTCTCTCTCTCTCTCTCTCTCTCTCTCTCTCTGTCTCTCTGTCTCTGTCTCTCTCTCTCTCTCTCTCTCTCTCACTCTCACTCTCACTCTGTCTGGTACTTTACCTCCCTGTTTACAGTGCTAATCCAATTTGTGTCAAAAGAATCCTCCGGAGATGCAGTTTTATCCCTTGGACTCAAGTGACACTCCATCTGAGCTGTTTACTACCTGCTGCAGTCCCCACTAACACCATCCTATATCACACTAATTATATCCTATCTCACTTACACCATCATATCTCACACTATCTCCACCCTCTCTCACTAATACCATCCTATCTCACTAACACCATCCTATATCACACTAATTATATCCTATCTCACTTACACCATCATATCTCACACTATCTCCACCCTCTCTCACTAATACCATCCTATCTCACTAACACCATCCTATATCACACTAATTTTATCCTATCTCACTTACACCATCATATCTCACACTATCTCCACCCTCTCTCACTAATACCATCCTATCTCACAAGCACCATCCTATCTCACTAGCAAATCAAATCAAATGTATTTGTCACATACACATGTTTAGCAGGTGTTAATGCAAGTGTAGCGAAATGCTTGTGAATCTAGTTCCGACCATGTAGAAATATCTAACAAGTAACATAACCTAACATTTTCGTTCACAACTACCTTATATGCACAAGTGTAAAGGAAGGAATACGAATATGTACATAAAAATATATAAATGAGTGATGGCCGAACGTCATAGGCAAGATGCAGTAGATGGTATAGAGTACAGTATATACATATGAGATGAGTAATGTAGGGTATGAGAACATTCTATAATATAAAGTGGCTAGTGATAAAATTATTACATACATTTTTCCATTATTAACGTGGCTGGAGTTGAGTCAGTATGTTGGCAGCAGCCACTCAATATTAGTGATGGCTGTTTAACAGTCTGATGGCCTTGAGATAGAAGCTGTTTTTCAGTCTCTTGGTCCCTGCTTTAATGCACCTGTACTGACCTCGCCTTCTGGATGATAGCGGGGTGAACAGGAAGTGGCTCGGGTGGTTGTTGTTCTTGATGATCTTCTTGGCCTTCCTGTGACATCGGGTGGTGTAGGTGTCCTGGAGGGCAGGTAGTTTGCACCCGGTGATGCGTTGTGCAGACCTCACTACCTTCTAGAGAGCCTTACGGTTATGGGCGGAGCAGCTGCCGTAAAAGGCGGTGATACAGCCCGACAGGATACTCTCGATTGTGCATCTTTAAAAGTTTGTGACTGTTTTTGTTGACAAACCTCTCCTGAGGTTGAAGAGGCGCTGCTGCTGCGCCTTATTCACCACGCTGTCTGTGTGGGTGGACCATTTCAGTTTGTCCATGATGTGTATGCCGAGGAACTTAAAACTCTCCACCCTCTCCACTACTGTCGCGTCAATGTAGATAGGAGGGTGTTCCCTCTGCTGTTTCCTGAAGTCCATGATCATCTCCTTTGTTTTGTTGACATTGAGTGTGAGGTTATTTTCCTGACACCACACTTCGAGGGCCCTCACCTCCTCCCTGTAGGCCGTCTCGTCGTTGTTGGTAATCAAGCCTACCACTGTAGTGTCGTCTGCAAACTTGATGATTGAGTTGGAGGCGTGCATGGCCACGCAGTCGGAGGTGAACAGGGAGTACAGGAGAGGGCTGAGAATGCACCCTTGTGGGGACCCAGTGTTGAGGATAAAGCGGGGTGGAGATGTTGTTACCTACCCTCACCACCTTGGGGTGGCCCGTCAGGAAGTCCAGGACCCAGTTGCACAGGGCGGGGTCGAGACCCAGGGTCTCGAGCTTAATGGCGAGTTTGGAGGGTACTATGGTGTTAAACGCTGAGCTGTCATCGATGAACAGCATTCTTACACAGGTATTCCTCTTGTCCAGATGGGTTAGGGCAGTGTGCAGTGTGATGGCGATTGCGTCGTTTGTGGACCTATTGGGGCGGTAAGCAAATTGGAGTGGGTCTAGGATGTCAGGTAGGGTGGAGGTGATATGGTCCTTGACTAGTCTCTCAAAGCACTTCATGATGACAGAAGTGAGTGCTACAGCGCAGTAGTCATTTAGCTCAGTTACCTTTCTTGGGAACAGGAACAATGGTGGCCCTCTTGAAGCATGTGGGGACAGCAGACTGGGATAAGGATTGATTGAATATGTCCATAAACACACCAGCCAGCTGGTCTGCACATGCTCTGAGGATGCCGGGGCATGCCGGGGATGCCGTCTGGGCCAGCAGCCTTGCGAGGGTTAACACATTTAAATGTTTTACTCACGTTGGCTACAGTGAAGGAGAGCCCGCAGGTTTTGGTAGCGGGCGGTGTCAGTGGCACTGTATTGTCATCAAATCGAGCAAAAAGTTGTTTAGTCTGTCTGGGAGCAAGATATCGTGATCCGCGATGGGGCTGGATTTTCTTTTGTAGTCTGTGATTGACTGTAGCCTCTGCCACATACCTCTCGTGTCTGAGCCGTTGAATTGTCTCTGTACTGACGCTTAGCTTGTTTGATTGCCTTGCGGGGGGAATAGCTATACTGTTCGTATTCGGTCATCTTGCCCTGATTAAAAGCAGTGGTTTGCGCGTTCAGTTTTGCGCGAATGCTGCCATCAATCCACGGTTTCTGGTTGGGGAATGTTTTAATAGACGCTGTGGGTACAACATCACTGATGCACTTGTTAATAAAATCACACACCGAATCAGCGTATTCGTCAATGTTGTTGTTCTCCGCAATGCGTAACATATCCCAGTCCACGTGATCGAAGCAATCTTGAAGCGTGGAATACGATTGGTCGGACCAATCGTTGAACAGACCTGAGTGCGGGAGTTTCCTGTTTTAGTTTCTGTCTATAGGCAGGGAGCAACAAAATGAAGTTGTGGTCAGCTTTTCCGCAGTGAGGGCGGGGGAGGGCCTTATATGCGTCGCGGAAGTTAGAATAACAGTGGTCTAGGGTTTTGCCCATCCTGGTAGCACAATCGATATGCTGATAGAATTTGGGGAGCCTTGTTTTCATATTTGCCTTGTTAAAATCCCCAGCTACAATAAATGTAGCCTCAGGATATGTGGTTTCCAGTTTACATAGTGTCCAATGAAGTTCTTTCAGGGCCGTCGATGTGTCTGCTTTGGGGGGATTATACGACTGTGATTATGATCGAAGAGAATTCTCTTGGTAGATAAGCGGTCGGCATCTGATTGTGAGGAATTCTAAGTCAGGTGAAGAAAAGGACTTGAGTTCCTGTATGTTGTTATGATCACACCACATCTCGTTAATCATAAGGCATACACCTCCGCCCTTCTTCTTACCAGAGATAGGCTGGTTTCTGTCGGCGCGATGCGTGAAGAAACCAGCTGGCTGTACCGACTCCGATAGCGTGTCTCGAGTGAGCCATGTTTCCGTGAAACAAAGAATGTTACAGTCTCGGATGTTTCTCTGGAATGCAACCCTTGCTCGGTTATTGTCTACCTTGTTGTCAAGAGACTGGACATTGGCGAGTAGTATGCTCGGGAGAGGTGCGCGATGTGCCCGTCTACGGAGCCTGACCAGAAGACCGCTCCATCTGCCCCTTCTACGGAGTCGTTGTTTCTGGTCGCCGGCTGGGATCCGATCTATTGTCCTGGCTGGTGGGCCAAACAGAGGATCCGCTTCGGGAAAGTAGTATTCCTGGTCATAATGTTGTCTAGTTGACGTTGCTCTTATATCCAATAGTTCCTCCCGACTGTATGTAATAAAACCTAAGATTACCTGGGGTAACAATGTAAGAAATAACACATAAAACAACTAAATACTGCATAGTTTCTTAGGAACACGAAGAGAGGCAGCCATCTCTTTTGGCACCGGAAGTCCTGTTAGCACCATCCTATCTCACTATCATCATCCTATCTCACCTTCACACTAGATGATAAAGATATATGACACACGTATAACACATATAGCAGTACGGGAGGACACTCAACATATTCTACCTCCCAGTAGGACCATTAACATTGATGTATTTTCTATGCTGATCTTTTCTGCTAGTAAAACTGTTGCTACATTAGGCAGTTAATCATCTAGATCTTCCTCCCAGATCCTAAACACTCTCTTCCTTTTACATACAGTTTCTCTTTCTCTTTTCTCTGTTGAATAATTCAACTACAGTTTAAGTCCACCCCTCCCCCCTCCCCGACTCCCATTCTAAAGCCACACACAAACAAACGTACGCTATACCACAACGGCAATTAACAGGCTTTGGCTCCTAGGTGTTTGAACTGATGTTGCATAATTGTGTGTGGTATGGTGATTACCTCTAGCTGAGCCAGTCTGCATTAGGCCTGTCCTGTTAGCGTTAGTGTCAGTCATTAGTGGCTGAGTCAGTCTGCAGTAGGCCTGCCCTGTCCTTTTAGTGTCAGTCATTAGTGGCTGAGTCAGTCTGCAGTAGTCCTGTCCTGTTAGTGTCAGTTATTATTGGCTGAGTCAGTCTGCAGTAGACCTGTCCTGTTAGTGTCAGTCATTAGTGGCTGAGTCAGTCTGCAGTAGTCCTGTCCTGTTAGTGTCAGTCATTAGTGGCTGAGTCAGTCTGCAGTAGGCCTGTCCTGTTAGTGTCAGTCATTAGTGGCTGAGTCAGTCTGCAGTAGGCCTGTCTTGTTCGTGTCAGTCATTAGTGACTGAGTCAGTCTGCAGTAGTCCTGTCCTGTTAGCGTAAGTGTCAGTCATTAGTGGCTGAGTCAGTCTGCAGTAGGCCTGTCCTGTTAGTGTCAGTCATTAGTGGCTGAGACAGTCTGCAGTTGGCCCGCCTGTTAGCGTTAGTCATTAGTGGCTGAGTCAGTCTGCAGTAAGCCTGTCCTGTTAGTGTCAGTCATTAGTGGCTGAGTCAGTCTGCAGTAGTCCTGTCCTGTTAGTGTCAGTCATTAGTGGCTGAGTCAGTCTGCAGTAGGCCTGTCCTGTTAGTGTCAGTCATTAGTGGCTGAGTCAGTCTGCAGTAGGCCTGTCCTGTTAGTGTCAGTCATTAGTGGCTAAGTCAGTCTGCAGTAGGCCTGTCCTGTTAGCGTTAGTATCAGTCATTAGTGGCTGAGTCAGTCTGCAGTAGTCCTGTCCTGTTAGTGTCAGTCATTAGTTGCTGAGTCAGTCTGCAGTAGGCCTGTCCTGTTAGCGTTAGTGTCAGTCATTAGTGGCTGAGTCAGTCTGCAGTAGGCCTGTCCTGTTAGCATTAGTGTCCGTCATTAGTGGCTGAGTCAGTCTGCAGTAGTCCTGTCCTGTTAGTGTCAGTCATTAGTGGCTGAGTCAGTCTGCAGTAGGCCTGTCCTGTTCGTGTCAGTCATTAGTGACTGAGTCAGTCTGCAGTAGGCCTGTCCTGTTAGTGTCAGTCATTAGTGGCTGAGCCAGTCTGCAGTAGACCTGTCCTGTTAGTGTCAGTCATTAGTGGCTGAGTCAGTCTGCAGTAGGCCTGTCCTGTTCGTGTCACTCATTAGTGACTGAGTCAGTCTGCAGTAGGCCTGTCCTGTTATTATTAGTGTCAGTCATTAGTGGCTGAGCCCGTCTGCAGTAGTCCTGTCCTGTTAGCGTAAGTGTCAGTCATTAGTGGCTGAGTCAGTCTGCAGTAGGCCTGTCCTGTTAGTGTCAGTCATTAGTGGCTGAGACAGTCTACAGTAGGCCCGCCTGTTAGCGTTAGTCATTAGTGGCTGAGTCAGTCTGCAGTAGGCCTGTCCTGTTAGTGTCAGTCATTAGTGGCTGACCCAGTCTGCAGTAGACCTGTCCTGTTAGTGTCAGTCATTAGTGGCTGAGTCAGTCTGCAGTAGGCCTGACCTGTTAGTGTCAGTCATTAGTGGCTGAGTCAGTCTGCAGTAGACCTGTCCTGCTAGTGTCAGTCGTTAGTGGCTGAGTCAGTCTGCAGTAGACCTGTCCTGCTAGCGTTAGTCATTAGTGGCTGAGTCAGAAGGCAGTAGGCCTGTCCTGTTAGTGTCAGTCATTACTGGCTGAGTCAGTCTGCAGTAGGCCTGTCCTGTTAGCGTTATTGTCAGTTATTAGTGTCAGTCATTAGTGGCTGAGTCAGTCTGCAGTAGACCTGTCCTGTTAGTGTCAGTCATTAGTGTCAGTCATTAGTGGCTGAGTCAGTCTGCAGTAGGCCTGTCTTGTTAGTGTCAGTCATTAGTGGCTGATTCAGTCTGCAGTAGGCCTGTCCTGTTAGTGTCAGTCATTAGTGGCTGATTCAGTCTGCAGTAGGCCTGTCCTGTTAGTGTCAGTCATTAGTGGCTGAGTCAGTCTGCAGTAGGCCTGTCCTGTTAGTGTCAGTCATTAGTGGCTGAGTCAGTCTGCAGTAGGCCTGTCCTGTTAGTGTCAGTCATTAGTGGCTGAGTCAGTCTGCAGTAGGCCTGTCCTGTTAGTGTCAGTCATTAGTGGCTGAGTCAGTCTACAGTAGGCCTGTCCTGTTAGCATTAGTGTCAGTCATTAGCTCTTTGCTACAAGGCTCTGTACAGTGATTGCTGCTATTATTGTTATTTCAACTAATTGCCTTTAATTATGCCTCGCTCTAATTAAAATGCAAATTCAGGCTAGCTTGCAGCTGTTCCCTAACCCAGCCAGTCTCAATCGCCATGCAACGTCCAATGTTGAAATATATAAAGATTTATCACCAGCTACTTTGCATTTTGTTGACTTCTGGGTGGCGTCTCTAGCGTGGAAGTGTGTTTATGATGTCTTTGTTGAGTGTGTCTGTTTTTACTCTGAGTAATGTGGGAGAAGTAAGGATGTGACAAATGGAACATTTTTCTTAATGTTTAGACATTTAGAAAAGTGTACTTTTCCATTAAAAGGTGAATTCACAATGCAGCTGCTTAGCAATGGTTTGGGTCTCACAGTACATCTCTTTCAGATGGTAAAGTATTGCACATGCACTAACATTACTGTACCTACATTCCACCATACATAGCTTTACCTTCTCAATGTATTGCCCTACAGGAATTCACTGCTGTCGCTTGCCATTTTTCAATTGTTTACAACGATGACGTAGTGGTGGAGATTCAACTCCAAAATAATTGATTCCCTGACTGCTTGCACGTCGACTCCTGGTGTCGTTTTCCATTTCTGAGTATCAAGATTTTATTCTGCTAGTAATCAACTCCTAAGATTCTGTATTTTTGGAACGGATGAGACTGATTAGTTGCCATACTTCCGAGAACACAAACACTTTTTGTGTTTTGTAGCGAGCTAGCGGAGGACGGAGAGAGAGGGGAGGGACACAGTATAGGCAGGTCGGCTACCAGGCAGCCAGGCCTAGCGCACGGTTCTGACTCTATTTCTATTGCAATAGAATACTGTATCTCGAAATGTCTTTGCATGCAAT